>NW_003546299.1:278665-313279 GCF_000090795.2 Amphimedon queenslandica | reverse complement strand
TCTCTCTCTCTCTCTCTCTCTCTCTCTCTCTCTCTCTCTCTCTCTCTCTCTCTCTCTCTCTCTCTCTCCCCTTTTCCTTCTCTTCTGCATCACTATACATGTATATTCTTTTTTCTAGATGAGGTTCCACCTCCTTATAGTGTGCCTCCTCCCCAGCCACAGCCTGGTTATGGCTATGCTCCTGCTGCCCCTGTTCCTCAACAGCAAGTAATCCACCCACACATGCATAGTTACAAATACTGATAATAATTTGTGGATGCCAATTTATGTAAAATTGAATTATTTACTATAATTGTTATGGAAACATCCTGTATTCATATATTTGTACTTTCTCATGCAATACTTGTGAATAATAATAATAATAGTCGTGACATCACTGTAGACTCTAACCACATATTATTTTTAAGGCTGGGTTTACACGACAACAACAGATCACTTGAAAGCAGGCACAAAACTATGGGGAATTGCACCGTTTTAGTTGCTGTGTTAACTTGTGGCACTTGTTTTGTTGATGTTAGTTGTTGTGTCAATATCTCTTAGCAAGACTATGATTATTTAAACCAAAGTGCATGAATGTTTGAACTAGCATCACGTTAATGTACTAAGCACGTTTTCCACTTTCAACTTTGTATTCCTTTATCTAGTCAAGCAACAATGTTGTGGTGGTCAATTCTCAGCCAACTCCTGCTATAGTTACCACCATTCGTCCTGTTGGTGATCATTTCTTGACTCTGTCTATAGTCCTCACTATTGTTTGCTTCATTTGTGGGGCCTGGCATGCACTCTTGTGTACTATTCCAGCCATCATTTTCTCTACCATGGTAAGCTTATTATCTTTAGTTTGTAGTAATTTATAGCAGTGTTTCCCACAGAATTTTTGGCATTGAGTTCAACTTCTTGTCAGTAGATTTTTTAAAATTTGCTCAACTTGACAAAATACCCTGCACTGTAGTACAGGGTATTGTCAAAAATTGCTAGGCAAGAATTCTTCATTTTTATAATTTTTTTCTGAACATACACATGTACTTATGCTATGTTCGAAATTTGAAGCTGCTGATTACGATCAAAATTGAATTTATTAATTTTTAAAATTGCTCAGAAATTGGGTCAAAGTCCCTGTACTATAATAGTACAGGGTCACAAGCCAAATTTCACCAAAATTGAAAAAAGGAGAATTTTCAATTTTTATAATTTTTTTGATACATATATGCTTATGCTATGCTTGAAATTTGAGCTGATTCCAATCAAAATTGGATTTTTTTAATGAATTTTTTAAAGTTGCCACAAAACTGAAAAGTCATGTACTATATCATAATGCTTGTGGACTCATGAAGCATGCTGTTTAGCATGTTTTGTGGGAAACCCTGATCTGTAAGACATTATGATAATGAATACGTTTATGAAATGCTGATAGCTATTAATTAAGCTATTTATAATTATTATTGCTCTATTTTAATTGTAGGCTCGTGATGCTGAGGCTCGTGGTGACATGGACAGTGCTCAGACCAACTCTCGCCTGTCCCTTGGTTGCAATATTGGAGGAATTGTATCTAATGTTGCTGGCATTGTGATTCTGATCATTGTAATTGCAATCGAAGTCTCTGCTGCATCTTCCGCTGCATCTTCATATTATTCTTATTGCTATTATTATTATAGCTATACCTATGATAGCTACCGCTATTACTGCTACAAATGAGAGTTGTCTTTTGTGACATTAATATGAAAGACAGCAACTGCAAAATGTACAAGTTTTCTTCATAAATAGTTGTACTGTTCATTTAGTTAATTATATACAATGTTGTTTTTCCCATTTATTCCTTTGATGAAATTTTTTAAAATTATGTAATTATTACTATATCTCTCACTGTGATGGCAATTCTCTTCCCAGTCCCTTCATTTGAACCAGCAATTAATAATCCACTTAAAGTTACATTTCCTCTATTAACAACAAGTTTGAAGAGCTCCTGCATAGTGCTATTATTAATTTAAAACCATCTTTATGGATTCTACAATGAAATAAAATTCCCATGCCTCCGGCAAGGCCCACACAAACATTTAGCTGTCTAGATTCAGGAACTGTTTGAGAAAGCTAGTGAATCATAATATTCTTGCCAAGTCAAGTTCAGCTGATAACTAAAGAAATCATGGACTCTGGTGAGACACACTGATGCAGTGTAATGTTGTTTGGCCAATTATTGAATGGTATTGATATTCACCTAGTTGTGCCTCAATCTTAGTGTGATTAGTTGTACAGCAAAAACTCATTGGTTTTGTTTACAAATAAATTTCTAAATTCTAAGAAAATCTGTAGCTAATGTTTATTCCACTTTATTATTATTATTTTACACACAAATTACAATTATCTATACAAAGTAAAATGTTATCATGGTTTCTTTTTAATTTTTTTTTGTAGATCAATCACTCCAAGTAAGGCAATACTTTGTGTATGTATGGTTTGTTATGTGGTTCTTGTACTTATAGAATTACCAGCCACCAACTACAGGGTATGCACCTGCTCCACAAAACTTCAAAAGTGAGTACATTCTCAGTTTCTCACCTCTACACTTCCTCTTTCTCTCTCTTCCACAATATAATTTTTATAATATTCCTAGATGAGGATCCACTCCCTGATAAACCTCAGGATGGTTATGGATACACTCCTATCTCTGAGCCTCAAAAACAGGTGAATACATATATGCACTGTCAATATGTACATACCAACTGATACAAAATTTAATTAAAGATTGCTTTTAATTTTCTAGACAAACAACAGTGCTATTGTTGTCATTTCTCAGCCAACTCCTACAATTGCTACTAGATCTGTCATCAGTCGTGATCTTGATGATAGTCATCTGAGACTTTCTATTATCTGCATTATTCTTAGCTGCTTTTGTGGTACCTGGCCTGTTGTGTTCCTCTTTTCTGTTCCAGCCTTCATTTTCTCTCTCTTGGTAAGTTGGTTGCACTTTCTTAATGGATATATTGACATAATAATCATGATGATTATAACTATTATCCATTGATATGATTGCTCAACAATCATAGGCTCGTCATGCTGAAGCTCGTGGGAACATTCGCTGGGTTCAGATTTATTCTTGCCTCGCACTTGGTTGCAATATTGTTGGACTAGTCTCTGGTGTTATTTTAATTTTGACTGTTATTATTCTAATTATTGTATGGTAACATGATTCCAGTACATGCTCTATTCATTTTAGCTATTACAATTTTTAATCAAAAATTTTAAATACCATATTATTTTGTTAGTTTTTATACTAGGCTAGGTCAATTGTTCTCTGTAAAATCAATGACCATTTTTAAAAGAGTGTGTCACATCAAAAATTTTAATACAAATGATTAGGTACAAAAATGCTGCAAGGTAATTAGATCTTGAGCAATTAATTTCTATTTTTGTACCTTATGAAATTTTTGCTCCACACATATTTAAATTATGACAGTGCAGGTCCATAAAATAGCAGTACTAGTGGTGATTCCCTAAATATGAATGAGGGTATAAATGCAGTTAATTGCATCTATTATTATACTGTAGCAAAACCTCCTCCTTATGAGCAATCTGGTATTATCAACTTCCTAGCAATTTTAAATGTAAAGTTCTTTCCATAGGGTAACACAACTGTGAAAATTTGGATCTACTACTTTTGAATTTTTGATTTATGTATAGGAATGAGAATGGCACTCCTTCATCACTAGATAGATAGTTTTATAGACAAATTAATTTAGAATTATTTGTATGGGTTCCACAATCAGAATAAAATTCCAATCCCTCAGTCAGGGCGGGCCCATACAACATTCAGCCAGAAGCTGCTGGAGAAAGTGAATCATATTCTTGCCACTGAAGTCAAGTTTAGCTAGAAATCATGGACTCTGGTGAGACACATTGATGCATTTAGTATTTATAAATGTTGTTTTGCTTGTTTGTATATGTTATATACATAAATTTGGTCTTAAATCAATAATATTGATGTTCATTTAAATTATTATTAATGTTAATTCAGTTGCATCTCCACAAAAATGTAGTATTACACATAAATGCGGCTTCTGATCTTGTTTGTAGCATGCATGCTGTTGATTCTTTATGTACAGCAAAACAAAAATGACTCTTATGGATCCAAATTCTAAACAATAGAAGAGAATCTGTCCACTTTATGATCTATAGCATAGATTGTTTATAGTATCAAGTATCGTTTAGACATTTCATTAGCAAAGTCATCATGGTTTGTTTCTTTTGTAGGTTATCCATTCCAAGTAAGGCAATACTCTGTGTAGTTTATGCATGGTTTGTTATGTGTATGTAATATCTGTGTACTCGTAGAATTACCAGCCACAACCATCTACAGGGTATGCACCTGCTCCACAAATTAACTTTAAAAGTGAGTAAATTCAATTTTAGTTGAGTTTGACCGGATATTTTCATCTAATATTATTTACTCTTATCTTATGTCTATGATCAAAAAGTCAAGTGTAGCCTATTCCCACCCACACACAAATAAAAAATGAATCGCTGAAAACCAGGAATCCATGATGAGTGTAGTCAAGCATGCTCTTTTCTTCTTGCTTGTTTATTTTTCTATTATGGTTGCTGCTAACTCTGCAAATTACATGAAAAAAAACATAAATGTAATGAGATGCAAATGATGTTCACAAAGCTACACGTCATGAAACATCACGGTGGCTCCCTTTCATGTTGACCGGAAAAACCTTTTGAGAACCTTCCAGAGTACCCAAGGACCCTAAAATTTGTACAAACTTTGGAAGAACATGTTTTGCAACAACTATACCAAGTTTCAAGCTGCTAACATAAATTATAGAGAAGTTATAGGGGTGGGTCAGTGGTCAAACTCAACTGACTCAAACTGACTATATACATCTACACATTTTAGTTCCTTTCATTTGCTCTTTTTTTACTCTCATATGCAATATTATCTTTATATTTTTTCTAGGTAAGGATCCACTCCCTGATGAACCTCAGGATGGTTATGGATACACTCCTATCTCTGAGCCTCAAAAACAGGTGAATACATATATGCACTGTCAATATGTACATACCAACTGATGCAAAGTTTAATAAAAGATTACCTTCAATTTTCTAGAAAAACAACAGTGCTGTTGTTGTCAGTTCTCAGCCAACTCCTACAATTGTTACTTCTGCCACTCATCATGATGTTGGTGATCATTATTTGACTCTTTCTGTTACTGTCACTGTTCTTTGCTTTATCACTGGGTCATGGTCTGCACTCTTGTGTACTATTCCAGCCATCATTTTCTCTATCATAGTAAACTCATTGCATGCTTCCCTTTGTAGTGTTAATAAATTAAATTATTCTTTTCTAATATCCATAATTATGATTGTAGGCTCGTGATGCTGAAGTTCGTGGTGACATGAACAGTGCTCAGGTCAACTCTCACTTGTCACTTGGATGCAGTATTGCAGGATTGATCATTGGTCCTATTGTTACTGTGATTGTGATTATTATGATAATTGCACAAATGACCTATTTTAGCCACACCTCTACTCCTCTCTCTTTATTATAACTACTACTATTCTTCTTATGCAACATTATTGTGACAAGTGAGAGTTGGACTTTTCTTTTGTAAAAAAAAACAATACTCTTTTCAATAAGTTAGATTAGTTTGCTATGTCCATTTCTTTCAGAAAAAAACGTTTTAATTTTTAAACTGCACTGCTGTTTGCTCTTTTACACCTCTTCAATATAATATCTTCCTTTCAGTTATTTTAGAGAAATTGACTGACAGTGCATGCAATCTTTAATTTGATTAAAATAAAATACTATAGTGGTGATTTCTTAAATATGGATGAAGGTACTCTTGGTATAATAAATGCATGATGTTTTAGTCTCAGTCAATTGCATGTATTCCTGTAGCTTATAAGCCTTGTCCTTATGAGCAACCTGGCATTGAGAAACAATTTGAAGTGCACTGTTCTTGCACTGATTTTTTGTTGCAGTGGATAATGCAAATACAAAAATTAGATCTACTAGATTTATGTACTTGTAAACTTTTAAATTATAGGCTAATCAGCATATGGATAAAAACGGAATTCCTTCATTCTTATGCAAATTAAATTGAATTTAAAAGGATTCACCAGTCAAATAAAATCCCCTACGGCCCAAAAAGATTTAGCTGTTTAGATTCAGAAGCTGTTGGAGAAAGTAAATCATAATTATTCTTGCCAACTTGTCAAGTTCAGCCAACCGCTCAAACTAAAAGAGAAACCATGGACTCTGGTGAGACACATTGATGTATTTATCAAATTGTAATGTTGTTTTTGTTGTTTTGTGGTAAAAATAGAACATATGTTTTTCTTAGACACAAGATCAAAGTATTATATTAACAAATGTTGCTAGCAACATGTTGCCTCAGTGTTGGGGCTTTAGATATATATATACAATGTAGACCAGAACTTAAAGCATGCTTGTTTGTAACATACATAGATCTTTATCTCAGTGTGATAAATGTACAGCAAAAATACTCTTATGTGTTGGCTTTGTTTATAAATTCTGGACGATAGAAGCTTGATTATATACCTATATAACACCAATCACACAAAAGAACATCTAGACACTTCTTTAACAATGTCATCATGGTTTCTTTCTTCTTTTTTGTAGGCTACCCACTCCAAGTAAGGCAATACTCTGCATATGTATGGTTTGTTATGTTGTCCTTGTACTTATAGAATTACCAGCCACAGCCTACAGAGTATGCACCTGCTCCACAAAACTTTAAAAGTGGGTACATCTTTGCATTCTAGTTCCTTTTATTAGCTCTCCTTTATATTTTTTCTAGGTGAGGATCCACTCTCTGATAAACCTCAGGATGGTTATGGATACACTCCTATCTCTGAGCCTCAAAAACAGGTGAATACATATATGCACTGTCAATATGTACATACCAACTGATGCAAAATTCAATTAAAAATCACTTTCAATTTTCTAGACAAGCAACAGTGCTATTGTTGTCAGTTCTCAGCCAACTCCTACAATTGCTACCAATATTCGTCGTGATGTTGGTGATCATTATTTGGCTTTGTCTATTGTCCTCACTGTTCTTTGCTTTATTTGTGGGCCATGGGTTGCACTCTTTTGTACTGCTTCAGCCATCGCTTTCTCTATACAGGTAAGTTGATTTGCTTTCCTTTGTAGTGTATAGCAGACATAGTAATGTTCAAAGTTATACAGTAGATCTAATGCAAGTGTTAAGCTTTCAAATTATTCCTTATAATTATCATGATTATAGGCTCGTGATGCTGAAGCTCGTGGTGACATTGAGGGTGCACAGCGAAATTCTCGCTTGTCACTTGGATGCAACATTGGAGGAGTGGTCACTGGTTTAATTGCCATTGCCATGGTGATTGTTTGGATAAGTTTAAACGTGGTCCATTCTAGATCCTCCTCTTCTATTCATACTTGCTCCCATTATTATAATTACCAATATTCTTCTTATACATACAGTTGCAAGTGAGAGCTCAATGGACTTTTCTTTTGTGACAATAATGAAATGATGAACAATAATTTTTTTTAGTTTTTTCTTTATAATTTCATTAGTTTGATTGATATACTGTGTTGTTTTATCCCAATTTTTTATGTTTACTTTTTTAACTCCACCTCTGTTTGCTCTTTTACACCTTTTCAAAATTATCTTGCTTTCAGTTAAAGAAATTGAGTTAATTGACACACCCAGAACTGATTTCCTATACAACTGACAGTGCGAGCAGTCTTAGGTCCATAAGATAGCATAAAACACTAGTGGTGATCCCTAAATATGGATGAAGGTAAAATTGTATGATGACGGTTAGTCTAAATCAATTGCATGTATTCCTGTAGCTAAACCTCCTCCTTACCCGCAACCTGCTGGCATTGCCAAACAATTTGAAGTGCACAGTTCTTGCACTGGTTATCTGTTGTGAATCTGCAAAAAATTAGATCTAAAATGTACATTTAAATTTTCAATTATAGGCTAATAACAACAGAACTCCTTCATTGTTATCCAAATTAAATTGAATTTAAAAGGATTCAACAATCAAATAAAATTCCAATCCCCCGGGGCCCAAAAAACATTTAGTTGTCTAAATCCAGGAGCTGTTGGGCAAAGTGAATCATACTTCTTGCTAAGTCAAGTTCAGCTAATCACTCAAACTAAAAGAGAAACCATGGACTCTGGTGAGACACATTGATGTATTTATCAAATTGTAATGTTGTTTTTGTTGTAAAAATAGAACATATTCTTTTTCTCTGATCAAAGTATCATAATCACAAATGTTGCTAGCAACATGTTGCCTCAGTGTTGGGGCTTTAGATATATATACAATGTAGACTAGAACTTAAAGCATGCTTGTTTGTAACATATCTTTATCTCAGTGTGATAAATGTACAGCAAAAAGACTCTTATGTGTTAGCTTTGTTTATAAATTCAGAACACTAGAAGCTTAATATAATGTAATTTATACAGCTATTAACACCAATCACAACAAACAAAAGAACATCTAGCATCTTTAGCAAAGGCATCATGGTTTCTTTCTTCTTCTTTGTAGGTTACCCACTCCAAGTAAGGCAATATTTTGTATGGTTTGTTATGTTGTCCTTATACTTATAGAATTACCAACCACAGCCTAGAGGGTATGCACCTGCTCCACAAAACTTTAAAAGTGAGTTACTGTGGGTATACATCTACACATTTTAGTTCCTTCCATTTGCTCTCCTTTCTTTCTCTCTCATCTGCAATATAATCTTTATATTTTTCCTAGGTGAGGATCCACTCTCTGATAAATCTCAGGATGATTATGGATACACTCCTATCTCTGAACCTCAAAAACAGGTGAATACATATATGCACTGTCAATATGTACATACCAACTGATGCAAAATTTAATTAAAAATTACCTTCAATTTTCTAGACAAACAACAGTGCTGTTGTTGTCAGTTCTCAGCCAACTCCTACAATTGCTACTACTGCCATTCATCATGATGTTGGTGATCATTATTTGACTCTTTCTGTTACTGTCACTGTTCTTTGCTTTATCACTGGGTCATGGTCTGCACTCTTGTGTACTATTCCAGCCATCATTTTCTCTAGCATGGTAAGCTGGTTTTATGCTTCTCTTTGTATAAAGCGCATGCTTTATTCTTTTCTAATATCCATGTCATGATTGTAGGCCCGTGATGCTGAAGCTCATGGTGACATGGAAACTGCTCGGGTACATTCTCGCTGGTCACTTGGATGCAGTATTGGAGGACTGATCACTGGTGCTATTGGCATTATGATTGTGATTATTATGATTGCAAGTGTGGTCTATTCTAGCCAAACTTCTACTCCTAGTAGTTCTTGCTCCCTTTATTATAACTACTACTATTCTTCTTATACATATAATTGCTACAAGTGAGAGTTGAGACTTTTCTTTAGCAAAAAGAACATTAATTTTTCAAAGTACTTTTTAATCATTCTTTTCAATAAATAGATTGATCTGCTATGCTGTTCATTATTTTCATAATAAAAACATCTTAATTTCTGAACTGCACTGCTGTTTGTTCTTTCATACCTCTTCAATATTTGAACTACGTATCTTCCTTTCCAGTTATTTTAGAGAAATAGACACACCTAGAACTGATTTCGTATATAAGTGACAGTGCATGCAGTCTTAGGCCCATAAGATAGCATAAAACACTAGTGGTGATCCCTAAATATGGATGAAGGTATAAATGCATGATTATCTAGCCCAAGTTAATTGTATGTTTTTCTGTAGCTAAACCTCCTCCTTATGAGCAGCCTGGTATTACCAAGCAATTTGAAGGAAACACATTGCAAGTACCCTCACCTGCTATGCAGAGATCTCCTGCTCATCATGTGCAAGGACAAATGCCAGTAATGCAGCAACAACATGCTCCAGTTCAAATATTCCAACAGCCACCGGTTCAATTTGTACAACAAGCACCTCCACCAACAACAGTAGATAAGCCATAATACTGTGTTTTTAGTTATTTTAATTTTTTCTTCAGGAGAGAATAATCATTACACAGCCAGTAGTGGTTAACAGGAATAAGGACTACTATTTCACACTGTCAACTATATTGAATACTTTTTGCTTGTTCTTCTTTTGTTGCGGACTTATTGTACTACCTTGTACAATCCTTGCATTGGTCTTTTCCATAATGGTATATTGCAACTATACAAGAATATGCTACTTATAATTTTTTTAAATATAAATAGGCTAAGCAGATGGATAACAATGGAAACCCTACACAGGCTAAAACACTTGGCAGGATGTCACTTGCTTTAAACATCATTGCCATTATAACATCCATTGTTATCTTCATTGTGTATATCATTACCATATCTACTTCTGTTGCATCTTCTGCATCTGGCAACGGGTATTATTACTACAGTGGATCTAGCAGTGGTAGTGGATCTAGCAGTGGCAGCAGGTATTACTACTATCGCTACAGTGGATCTAGCTATCGCTACTACTACTACTATGGATGAGACTTACTCATTATGTGTGTGAACTTGAACAATGTCTTATTAATGTATATCAATTATATTATATAAGGAACATGTCTTTAATTATTGTTTGATTTGTGTAGCTCTAGACTACTTGAATGATTAAAATAATTTTGAAAAAATTGGTTATTTGCACAAACACAGACAGTTTAAACTGTATGGTATCATTGGTGAGCTATGTTATACACTTATTAAAGTTAAAACCAATATGTGCATGTACTATTATAGTCAGGGCGGGATCATTAGGGGGTGCATAAACACAACCATTTTGAAGTCAGCAATGCTGTGCATAAACAACAGCTCAAAACATCGTGTTGCTGTTTTTTTTAAAACTCCTTGCAGTATCAAAAATAACAAAGAAAGTTAAAGTGAACAAAAGTGAATTTGTAAGTATGGCCTGTTTACTGAGTCTGGTATACTGAATGAATGAATGAATGGAATAATAAGAATGAATAATAAATTATTGTTAAATTGATATGAGATCAACTACTTCCTCTTTTTTCTCTCCTTCCTCTTTTTTCGCTTCTTCTGCAGGAAGATCAAGTAGCGGAACGTCATCATCATCTTTTTTCTTAACCTCTGTCAGAGTAGCTGTGCCTCTCTCTCCCTCCTCCATTCCAATGGGGCCCTGCTTCTCTTCTAGCTGCAACTGTACTTCAATGGGAAAGACACAGGCAGGCTTGAGTACATTGTAACTCTGTCTGCAGTATACATACATGCCACCAATCAACCTCTCAAGCTGAAATGCCAGATCTTGTACTATTAAAAAAATATGAATACTTTACTAAGTGAAACCTGTGCATCAAAATGCGACATGCAAAGCGATATCTGAGTGAAAACCAAGTATGTACAAGCCCACCATAATCCATGCACACATTACTGTACCTCTTTTGTTGTCCAATAGCTGAAGTTTTACCAAAACGTCCGAACGAAGTTTCATAAACTTCCTTTTTGTAGCATGACGGCATCTAAGCAAAACTCTGTATTCGTAGTTCCCAGTCATCACACGAGGCAATGGTTGTCCAATGTGCTGCAGATGTAGCGCATAAAGAGACTAGCAGGTGTACAAAAATACTTACATTGCATTCGTATTCCTCATCATCCATCTCTTTCACCTTCAAACAGTACGACTGCAATAAAGAGTAGCAATAAAGTTTATCATGATCATCAGTTCATCAAGGAACTTACTAGAAACTCAAACTTGGCACTTTGATATTTTTTGATGGTCAGCTTAGTATCGGGGACAGCCTATAGTAAAAAAGAGGTATAAAACTATAGTCCTTATGTTATGTAAAAAGAGCTGATTCTGACAAATAATTTTTGAGTTATGAGAATTTCTAAAAAAAGCCAATTTTTGAAAAAAGCAAAGGCCCCATGGCTTTTTCTGAAAAATGGCTCCAAAATCACTCCAAATTTTTATTACATTTTCTGATACATATTGATGTTCTTATGCTGTGTAGAAAGTTTGAGGTGATTATGACTTCAATTTTTCAAGTTACGGCCATTTTAAGAAAATGTCAAAAACCTAAAAAATACCCAAGGCTATGCCCATGGTTTTTTTCAAAAAATGGCTCCAAAATCACCTCAAATTTTTATTACATTTTCTAATACATGTTGATGTTCTTATGCTGTGTAGAAAGTTTGAGGTGATTCTGACTTTAATTTTTCAAGTTACGGTCATTTTAAGAAAACGTCAAAAACCTAAAAAATACCCAAGGCTATAGCCCATGGTTTTTTCAAAAAATGGCTCCGAAATCACCCCAAATTTTTATTACATTTTCTGATACATATTGATGTCTTTATGCTGTGTAGAAAGTTTGAGGTGATTCTGACTTCAATTCTTCAAGTTACGGCCATTTTAAGAAAATGTCAAAATTCTGAAAATTACCCAAGGCTATAGCCCACGGTTTTTTTTTAAAATGGCTCCGAAATCACCCCAAATTTTTATTACATTTTCTGATACATATTGATGTTCTTATGCTATATAGAAAGTTTGAGGTGATTCTGACTTCATTTTTCAAGTTACGGCCATTTTAAGAAAATGTCAAAAACCTAAAAAATACCCAAGGCTATAGTCCATGGTTTTTTATCAAAAAATGGCTCCAAAATCACCTCAAATTTTTATTACATTTTCTAATACATGTTGATGTTCTTATGCTGTGTAGAAAGTTTGAGGTGATTCTGACTTTAATTTTTCAAGTTACGGCCATTTTAAGAAAACGTCAAAAACCTAAAAAATACCCAAGGCTATAATCCATGGTTTTTTTTTCAAAAAATGGCTCCGAAATCACCCCAAATTTTTATTACATTTTCTGATACATATTGATGTTCTTATGCTGTGTAGAAAGTTTGAGGTGATTCTGACTTCAATTTTTCAAGTTACGGCCATTTTAAGAAAATGTCAAAAACCTAAAAAATACCCAAGGCTATAGCCCATGGTTTTTTCAAAAAATGGCTCCAAAATCACCACAAATTTTTATTACATTTTCTCATGCATATTGATGTCTTTATGCCATGTAGAAAGTTTGAGCTGATTCCAACTTCAATTTTTTGAGTTACGGCAATTTTAAGAAAATTTCAAAATTCTGAAAATCACCCAAGGCTATTATAGCCCATGGTTTTTTCTAAAAAATGAGTCAGAAATCCCCCCTACATTTTAAAAACATTACATCTATTAGATTTTATTACAATTTAAAAATAAGTATTAACCTTTGTTAAGAATGTACGAAGATCTTTAAGCATCTACAAAGTACAATTTATAAAATTTAATGACTACATGTGTATGCACATAAAACTAACAGGTCCAACTCTGGATACTAGCTTGTCTCCTTCTTCAGCCATGCTCCTAAGCAATGGAAGAGGAATGAGAAATGAAGGAAGATGGAGAGAGACAAAACTAACTTGTGAGCTGCACCAAAATTAGCAAAAGCAACACTGGCATCAGTATGTGGTTCATAAACACCAATATTATTGAACACACTACTCATATCTACATAAACGCATATAAAGACTGCATAATGTAATTATTGCTCTATCTGACTATGATGTCCTCTTGCTAGTCCCTTCACTTGAATGATGACATCTCTTGCATTAAAAGCAATACCTAGTAGCATCAAGAGTCCAATACTCATGCATTAATAAGCATCACCGGCTTATACCTGCACAGACTTTAGATGTATGCTCAAGGTGATCCAACTTCTTTAGCAACTTATCTAATGGATAAAGTACATCATATTTTAGAATAGATCCAGGACTAAAATACTTGCAATTAAAATTTCCTTCTGCTCTTACCATTAACAAGGACTGCTCTTGTTATTCCAAGTGTGTCTGCAGTGCTCTCCTTCATCTTTTCAACTATCTTATGCTTTAGCTTCTTCATTGCTGAAATAAAAAACAACATTATAGATTCTCAATCATTTTTATAGTACAGAGCGCATACATGTACATGTATGCTATTATTATTATTATTTGAGCAAATTAAAACTCACAAATATCTAAACTCTTTTCTTTCGGTGGATGAATACGATTGAACGTGATATGAACTGTTCCCTGAAAAATGAAAAACAATGATTCGAACAAAATGAAGTATTAACGTACTTGGCTTGACTGAATGAGATCGGCAGTTTGTTTCCGTGTGTACTCAACCAGTGAAGTTCCATTAATGGAAACCAACTGATCCCCAGGACATAAGGAACCATCTTCATAAGCAGGAGTGCGATGAAATAACTAGAAAATAAGAAAGAGGAAGTGAAGACAAAAGACTACAAGTATTGTGTTGTTCACAATGATTTAGTACAAGAAACAAGGTGATAACAGACTATACGTACCTGTACAATGTATACTACAGGGCAGAAAGGAGCACCACCGCCTATACTGATCCCTATCATGTTATTCTTTCCTTTCTCCAGTGTTACTGAATACGCCATTGTTCAAGAGAACTTAATTAATAATGGGTGTGGCTGGCTCAATAGCCACTTCTACTTTAACATGGCGTCTGCCTCTGCAAAGAGATTTTCGCTTCCAAAAAGACGGCGCTCTTTCTCAGACAGTCGTGAAGTCTGCAAAGGTAGTGCCTGTATTAACGGATCATATTTGACTTGCTATATAACCTTCAATAGATAGTGGGGAGGTCCTGCACGAGGGATGGGCAGTGAAGGAGAGTGGGACTGCCATGTTTGGTAGGACTAACTGGAGAAAAAGATGGTTCCGCCTCGTTAAAAGAGGCCCCTCCATTACATTAGAGTATTACAGGTGAGTCTCTCATAGCTCAGCTCCTATTCCTCTTTATTATGAACACAACAGGAGTCATAAGGATAAGATACCAGCTGGCTATGTACACTTAAATGTCACTTGTAAGTTGATAATATACAAACTCTGCTGCTTGTAATAATACCAATGATAATGCTGATATAAGAGCCATTCTTCTGTGTGGTATTAAATAAAAGTGTTCTTTTAATCACTATAATTATCGTAAAGCATTCTCTTGTAATTTTTACGTGTACGTTTAATTCTTTGCCCTCCCTCTTAAGATTGTACCAGACCGCTGGAAGATAACTCGAAATCTCATTCCAACTGCTTTGCTGTTGGTCCACTGTTGGAAGACGGTGCCACTCGGACTTATTACATTAGCTGCTGTAAGTCAACTCCCTTGGCCTGTTGAGAGTAGTAAAAGAGTATATTATTATTATTATTTTTATTATTTTTATTATTATTATTATTATTATTATTATTATTATTATTATTATTATGAGTATAATAATACTTGCTATATTATTATAAGGATATTGGATATTTATAAGTAGTTTAAATGTCATGTTTTTGCTTGATACTCATATCACATTGTATTCCCTTACCAATACCATATACGTGTCCAGCTGATAAACTTGCTATGCAAGAATGGATAGCTGTTATTGATGCTGCCATCGAGGGCGTCCCAGAGCAAGTACATCGGAGAAGACAAACCGTCAACAAAGTGTTTGCCATGAGGTATAAAGACAAGGTACAGGCGTCCAACCTCTTCACTTCCTTTATCTCAGTGTTTGTCCTCTGTGTCCTCTATTTAAAGCTTAACACTTGTTCAGTTTACTCTCACTCTCACTCTCTCTTTCTGTTCTGTTGTATCTTCTTCTTTGTGAGGGAGAAGAGTTAACCCCCCCTCTCTCTCTCTCTTTCAGTTGCAGCAACTAAAGGAGAGGAGAAGTGTCAGTGAGTCTATGGATCCACCACTAGAGGACTCACTAGTAGGAGGAGGAGGAGGAGGAAAAGGTGGAGAGAAGACTGATGGACAAAAATCACTTGAACCTGATGAACCAACTTCTTACACATTACCTGATGCTGAAAGGTAAAGCCCAACATCCATTAGGCAACTTTGTTGAAATCAAAAGAAATTTTGTTGTCAAAAGTAGAACACTGTTCTACTTTTGGTTACAAAGTTGACATACATCAAAGTAACCACAAAGTTGCTTTCAACAAAGTTGCCATAGTGGATGTTGGGCTTTAGACACATACAGTATGATGGAGTACACTTATGAGTGGATTTTACCAGTCTTGCTACTTAATACTAGTAACACATTTTCTGCATAGCCTTTCCTTCTATACAAGAAGTGTGGTTACTAGAAGTATGGTTACTATCTACTTTAAAATACCGTAGATCAGGAAATTAGTGTGGTAGGAAATTTTTGCAGTTTAAAATTGTGCTGTGACTTAATTTTTACTAAATAAGACTGTGTCATGTATTATTGAATGTGGCATGTAATTATACGGGTAATCTAATTTTTTGCGAAATTCTAATCCAGTAAAATTTAAATCACAGTAAAAATTTCCAGATAGACGGTATGCTACTATATACCTTAATTGTTAAACTTTATCTGTATACCAGTCTGTGTATCTGCATGCTACATTCTTGTGTATCACAGGTTAAATCGTGAAGAACTAACAGACGAAGAACTGATTGATGAGCTTGATGATGATATGATGGAGGAAGGGGCAGGCACTGGAGCCACACCTCAGGGATCTTCACAACATGTAGGCCCTGACGTGGGCCTGTCTGTACAAGAGAAAAGAACCTGTTATGAGAGTCCTTCATGGAGAATACAAGTGAGAGAGTCATTGTTACATGATGTTATTTTATGACCATAAGCAATTCAGCATATGTCATCTTGTTGTGCGAATACAAGAAGTGATTGTTATCACTGTTGTCTCTCAGTTGTTATCATGGTTAATGTCACTGTTTTCTCTCTCTCTCTCTCTCTCTCTCTCTCTCTCTCTCTCTCTCTATCTATCTATCTATCTATCTCTCTCTCTCTCTCCCTCCCTCTCTTTTTCATCTCTTATAGCAATGGCAGAACCTTTGTCAGAAAGTAAAGACAATAGTATGGTCACATTCAGATACAAAAGATGGTGTCACTGTAGCAAGGGCCAGGTTTGGTAGAAGCAGTAGAGGTCATGCTGTCATTAAAATTGAGGGAACTTTACCGGCTGATCCCACAAATGTGTTTCAGTTCCTGCGACTCAGTACTAAAGATGGAGGGAAAGTAAGGAAGAGCATGTTAAAAGTATGATTATCATCCTTTTCATTACATTCAGTTGGACTACATTTTCAGGAATGAGCTACTAGTGGAAGAACTACCAGGTTTATCACATTAATATTGTCATTAGTAAAAACGCATTTATACGTCATGCATTCACAAATACACTGTAAAACAACATTATTAATCGTTATTATTATTGTTTAGGTGAACCTCATTCAACTGTTGTATACAATGAATTTCAGCCCCCACTGCCTCGTGTGTCGAAGCGTGATATAGCAGCCATGAAGACATGGATATCACCTGGTCTCACAACAGACAGCACAGCAGGTATTCAACTCCTCTTAGAAAGAATGGGAAGACAGGGGTTTTATATTAGAGAATGGGAAGACAGGGGTTTTATATTTTTGTTGCTCTTTACTAGGATTTGTCATGTTTTCTATTGATCATCCTGACATACTCCCTCCCCAACCTGGTTACACTAGAATCAGTTTAGACACTTCTGGTTGTGTCCTATCGCCTTATCCAGGACCAAGTGAGAGGAGAAGGAAAGAGAGAAAAGGAGAAAGAGAAGGAGCTCATAAGTATAGCAATATTCATGCCTTCTCTTTTCACAGATGGTGCCACGCATACTAAAATGACTCTGCTGATTCAAGTAGCTTTTTACGGGGCAATGCATAAAATGCTTAAAGGTGCCTATAACTCAGGTAAGGAGAGAAAGATATGTAGATACATGTTACGCTGCTATTTCTACCTTTCTTGAAATCCTGTGAGATTCTGACACTCTGTTGCAGGAGCCAATCGAGATTTAAGTGCTTGATTACAGTATGTTAATTCTCTTTCTTTAGGGCTCCTCAAGTTAGGATTCAGGACAACATTCTCACTCATTGCAGAACAATTGAACAAATACATTGAAATCATTAACATATGAAATATGTTAATACTTTCTCTGTGTGTGCATTATTTTTAAACCTACATGTATTTTTGTCACATATATAATTGTTGTTGTGCTGCTATATAATGAATAAATAAATATTATAATACGAGAAACAGATACAAAATAATGAATAATGTATAATCAGCAGGTTCATTAGACATTAGAACTCAAAGGGGAATTATTGACTAAGTGACTGTTGCAAGCTCTTCAATTTGAACAGATTGGTCTTGCTGTTGCTCTTTCATTTTTTCAAATTTTGTTTTAAAGAGAAGGCGATGGCCTAAAGCAAGAACAAGAGCATTAGATAATAATATACTTTTAAGGAAACAATCGTTTGTGGGTATTTAATTTAGTGATTTAAAAAAGTCATTAACTTAAATCTGCACTAACTTCAATTTATCAAAATGCTAAATTAAATACCAGCCAATGTCAGTATCACAAAAATCACTAAGATAAATGCACGATAATAATTGTCTCCTCAAGGTGATAGATATAATAATCCCAGTCTATTACATTGTATATCCAGGGTATTAGTCATTAAAAGTATCTGATAGTCTCTTACCAGTACAGTCGATAAGGTCGTGAGCACTCTTTATCTTACAGCATCTTTTACACAGTTTATTGACGCATTTTAAACCCTACAAACACCAGGTAGCAGTGGGAATAATTATTTCTTTATACCATTGGATGAGTTCGACACAGTACACAAAGCATCCATTGTTTTTTCACTAAAAACAACAACAAAATAATTATTATATAAAATAATAATAATAATAAATTGTCTCTTACCAGATCCTTCCTTGTTGCCAGTAAGTGGAGATGAGTCAGACACTTTCTTTCTTTTCTTTTTTCTATTAGCTGGAGTGGCTTGACCACCATTGTCAGAGGGTCCATCTGCAGCTCTTGATCTCTTCATATCACAGCTATCAAATAGACACACACACACTAAGTATGCAATTAATACTTTATGATACCTCGGTCTAACATATGGCTGGCATCTCCAGTATGGTATGCTCCCAATGGTGCAAGAATATTCTGACTTCAACTCCTCCTCTGTAATATTACTCTAGAAAGAGGTCAATTTGCAAAAAAATTTGAAAGTAGTAATGCAGTACAGAACTGATACATATTCATTGAAAAATAGAAAATTTTTTGAAGTGATTTAAAGCCCAACTTTTAGAAAATACCATGGGCTATAGCCTTTTTTCAAAAAATTGCTAATTCTAAAATGATTATACGTGTAACTCAAAATTATTTGTCAAAAACAGCTAGATACACTCAAGTACGTACCAGTAGCAATGATTTCAATTCTGACGAAACCAATTCAAATCCTTCTATAGTTTTAGCTGTAGCAATCTTATCTCTGAAATGATCATAACCAGGAGTCTGAAGACTAAAAGGTAAGGATATGATAAAAAAGAGAGAGAGAGGGGAAGGATGTCCTCACACGTGGTGCCATAGTTTAAAAAGATGTCCTCTAACGATGGAGATTGACGGAGGATATAACTTAACCCATGACAAATACTCGTCTACAGCTGACCAACAGGCTAGCTGCTCTCCATGGAACAATCCTGGGTTAAACAAATTTCCCTCTGGATAAAAGGGGATGAAAGAGGAGAGGAGAGAAGAGGAGAGAGAGAGAAAAGAAAGAAGGGAGAGTGTGGAAGATAAATATAAAGTATTTCCTTTACCGGCTGACATCACACCCTCTACTCTTGTCTCGTCAAGACATTTCTTAACGTCATCAAGGAACCTAATGTTACCATTAGCAAATACAGGAATACTCAAATTCTCCCTACAAAGTAAGATAAGCCAATCCAAATGGAGACGATAATACAGACAATACAGTGTAGTGGTTAGGATGACACGTGTTATATAGTACTCACTTCACTGCTTTGATGTGCTCCCAACTTGCTATCCCGGTCAACATGCCTTTCTGGCTCCTAGTCCTTCCATGAACAGTGAGTAACTAATGGACACAATAACTCAAATCAATAAGGTTCGTTAAACCACAGACAATGTATTCATATTGTATTTAAATGATACAGTACAGGTAATACATGTATGGAGCATTGACCTGACAACCAGCTGATTCAAGCATTTTGGCATATCTAACGGTTTTATCAATATCTTCAAAGACTCTTATTTTACAAGTCACTGGAACTGATAATTCACAATGAAGAAGATTAACTAAAAAAAAAACCGATTAACGAAAAAGTCACAATCTACCATAATTCATACATGATTGCTATACAATAATAATCACAATGTCAATTTTAGAAATGCTGACCCATTTTGGCAATGAGATCCCATTCGTCTTGTAAAAAAGCACCATAGTGACCTTTTAGAATTAAGATGATAAGACACCCAGAGCACACTCAATTCAAATCTATATTATATATATATACCTCTTTTAGCAATGGTCTGAGGACAGCCAAGGTTTATATCGACAGCATCACAATCTTCCTCGACATATCGTGCAGCCTCGAGAAGAACTTGAGGATCATTAGCACAAAACTAGCGTTAAACACAAGTGTATAATTAAACATAATTGGAATGGCCTAATGTCACATGCAGGTCAGATATTTCAACTATTCTGATAGCCAATGATACAAATAATGAAGCACACATTCCATTTATACTTGAGCTATCAGCGGTCTGTCTTCAGCACAAGTGGCAAAGTTCTCTCTCCTGTATTTTGGGCTTTGTCGAAACAAGGAAGCGTGCATCATGGGTGTGTAGCAGAGCTCTGCACCGTGCTGTCGACTAAACAGGCGCCATGCCAATTCAGACTGGTCTACCATTGGAGCTACTATTAGCTTTGGGCTACCGAGGTCCTCCTTCCAAAACTGGAAACCGTTTTTCTTGACTCCGCTTCTGGCAGCCATGTTGACAAGTTTTACAAAAAGGACGGAGTTATGCGGAAAATGGGTCACGTGTATACACGTGTCAATTCATTTAATTTTTCAGAACAAACATAGCGTGATTATTGATTAATAATAATTGTTATTGAGTAGATGGCATTTGTCTAGTAGGAGTACCTAGAAGAAGAGATAAGGACATGCTATATCATAAAGGCCTTACGTTTAAGCTCCGAAGGAATTGCTTGCCAACCTATAAAGCAGAAAAAAGAAAAGCAATGTACAAGATTCACATAAACAGAAATGTAAAAACATAGCATCAATGCATGGAAGCATAAAGATATTCAAAAATTTCAAGAATAGAAATAAGCATAAATTTTCAAATGCTCAGTACTCAAAAATCTGTGCTCTTAAAGGCATAAAAATACATAATGTTATACAAACAAAAGAAAATGAGAACATCTTTGCATACGTGAACTCAAGAAAGCAACATTATCAATATGATCCTGTGATGGTGGCATGTCTTTATATTGAGAGAATGTTGATGATGGCGAATGAAACATTTGAGGAGAAAATGATTTAGAGGAATTTGACGAGGAGGAATTCGGTTCTCTCCAGTTCATACTTTCAGAGCCGTGAGACTGACCGCTAAAATAATTAATAAATAACAAAAATAAATTTCAATGTTTTTTAAAGTACTTACGCTCTTCCATATCTGTCCTTCTGAAAAGAATGTTGCCCTATAAAGATAATAAAGAAACACATCAATACATAAATCACGAGTTATGAAGCACATTTTAGCACTGTCTCTGCCATTGTCTCCTGTACAAACTGTCATTACATAAAAAGGCAACGCAAAGAATTGCTAGAAGTGGGCAGAGGAAGCAAGCACAAACCTCCTACATGTAAAAAGTCATTTGACCGAAATTACCGTGCCAGCACAATTTTAATACAGTCAGCAAAAAGAGCTAAACGGGAGCCACACATATTATAAAGCCTCTTCCTATAAACTAGCCCAATTGCTATTAATCACCACACTAAAGCTGCTCGCTCGTAACCTGTAAGCTGCTGTTGTTGCTTCTTTCCCGTTCCATGGCCAACGGGAGTCTTCTTTTCAGCCATCGACAGGACTCACAGGACAGGAAACACGTGTATGATGATGACCACTCCCATAAATAAAATTTTTTTAAAAAGGAAATCGCTGTCACACAAAATGAATAATAAAAACAAATAATAATGAAGGTTTGTTAATTTAGTTTCAAGTTTCAAGTATGACTCTGTCAACAGGTCTTAGTGTACCTGTCCCTTTCTTTTTGATGAAGAATTCCCTGTCTGCTTTTTTATTTATATTGTCAACCATATTTGTAGAATAAGTCAAAGCCTAAAATAACAAATAAATACCAGCACATATCATTTATACTGTTAGATAGTAACATGCAACATAAAAACTCGATACATGTCTTTTCCTTTATACTATGCATACAGTGAGTGTTCTATTCTGTATGATATGAATGTTCATTTCAGCTCTAGCTACCTGTGCTGTTGTTTCTTGTGCTTCAACGCAGAGATCAATGTAAGCAAGAAACCGGTCCTTTAGATAAGCAGAGCGTTCTTCTTCATGGCGCTCGAAATCCTAATACATTAAGAAGAAAGAATATTATATTGCTTTGAGGTAAGAATTTATGGTAGAGCATAATTTATGGTAAAGCATAATAGAGCATTTATTTTACTATGTTTTTATATTATCAACACAATCATAATTGAATAAGGCAACTTTGAGAGCAGAGAAAATGAAAGAGCTACTTACTCTACAAGCTGCAATCATATTATCCACCCAAAGTCTTTGAGCCTGGTTATATGTTGCTTCCAACTTTTTCATGTCGTCTCCTATAAGGAGAGTATTAAGAATATATATGCTATAATACTCAGGCAGTACTGACCAATCTTTACATCTCCATTTATGCTGCTTTGCTGTGTATAAAGATGAGAGCAATAATATTATTAATAGCTCGAATAAACATACCCTTTTCATCTTGCCGCTTGTTTTTACCAACCCATTCAATGACTGTTTAGCCTGTACAAAATTTATTATTAGTAATGATAACAATAATAATAGCAAGAGCTGCCTTTATTATGCCTAAAGATACAACATACTTTATCAATGGCTGCATCAAGTGACTGCAATTGCTTTCTCGATTTCTCCAAAAGTTGCTCATGCTAAAATTAAACAAACAAATAATTGTCACAATACTCTCCATATGGACACAAAAATAAATATACATACATGCTTCCTATCTGTCTTCTGTGATTCTTTAAATTCAAACAGTGGCTTTTCAATCGTTTCTGTTATCTGCAAAGTTTTTCAATACAATATCCATTCCATGGTAACAATATGAGATATTCAGGCTAATGTACCTTGCTGGCAAACTTGCTGTGTGCCTCTGATCTCTGTCTTAATTCAGCCTTGAGTGACTTCCATGCAGCCAATAAAGTTCTGCATAGGCATGTAAAATACAAAAAGGAGGACTAGCTACTACAGATAGTGGAAGAAGTTCACACTAACCCTTCTTCCTGTTCACCATGAGTGGATTTTGACAGTTTGTTTAGGTTGCGTGCATATTGCTCTTCAATGGCAGCTCTGCAATGCAATAATGATATCAGCAATATGCTATTATTAGAACAATGAGACCTTTCTTTGAAGAAATCCATCATCTCCTTGATAACGTCTTTCCCTTGGACGTGCTTCTCTCTTATAACGTCAAAACCACTTCGATCCCCTTTATCAGACTAGATTGTAAAATAAACTTTCAAAATTGATTTATTCCAATTTTGAATATCTCAAAATTATTTTTAAAATACCGTGCAGTGATCATTCTCGCCATACAATGAATGAAACCAAAGCATTGTAGTCTACATTTGCCCTAAATTCTTACCCAAAAGTAATCAATGTAGGAAGGTGCCTGAGGATTCATTAACTCCTGAGGCTCGCCGCCTTCGATACAGAAAGTAATACCATTGACCTACATAAACAATGAAACATTGGCAGGACCATAATATCAACTCACAATTCGATATTTCGCTTTCTTGGGTTTCTCGGCCTACAAAAAGATAATACAAATATTAAAATAAGGACTATCCTAATTAATAATGCATCCTTGCCTCTTTCATTGTTTTCCCTACCATGCATAAAAAAGATATTAACTGTGCAGTTTAAAGTATTTCCTTACTTCTCATTGCGACCCCGTTTGACACATGAAGAGGTGATTTCTCAGTTGGGACACTCAGTGTATCTAAACTATTGCCTGGAGGACTAGGCAGTGTCCAAGATGTCTCTAGGGATAAAAATGATAGTATAATAATACTTTTTAACAAAAGAGAGTATAGTAAGTTAGAACCTAGCTTTTATATACTGCCATCAGTGGTAAACATAACATCTATGCAGAGTACATAATTATGCGCTCTTTATAATACTGTGTCAATAGCTTGGGAGAGGCGATGACCAAAAACCTTAAACAAGGGTACTTTAAGGCAATGCTCTAGTGTCTCCATTACCAAAATAAAATTATTAGATTTTGAGGCCTCTTGGGTGTGGATGGAAATGAAAATATGGAATATGGCCTACAGTGCAAGTCAAAATGTCAATGAATTACTTGAGGCCATTGTTCATTAGTAAATATCAGCAATCAATGAATATGAATCCTTCATTCATTGCCTATAACTACATGAAGCTGGTTATGAGGAAAGATGCTGACATGGACAGCAGAAGTTTTAATGATAATCATATAATAATAATGAAAACTCTGTCACCTTTTGAGTTATTGTTCACATAATAGAGCTTCCCCTCCACTGTTGCATAAACTGTCCATGAGGGCGAGCGAAGGATGCTGTTCAATGCTACAGGATTCACTGAATGCTGCATGCATGATTATAAAAAACACATGTTAGATAATCAAAGAAAACACATGTCTCAAAACACAGCTAAGACACTAAAACAAACACAAGTGTGATGTGCATTCCACGCTCGGCTGGCTTACCACTAGGAGTTGTTCTGGCGTTATTGGAGAGACGTAAGATGCAGGGAACCAGCCTTGATTGCCTGCAGAGTATCCCCTGCACCAGCCATCATCCGACCTTTCTGCCACCAACAATACAGCACCTTCAGGGAAGACAAGCTGGCCTTTACTCCCACCGCCGGGCCCAGAGGTACTGCAAGCATAAGGATATGATGCCCTGACAATATCCATTTCAAGAGGAAGAGTTTTTGAATTAGCACTGAAGTTAGTGTATCCTTCTTGAGCTAGTCTATTCTTGAGCTTGACCCACTTTCAAGCAAAAGTTAGTTCACTACAGCTCTGCTCGCACAGCTAATTAACACATAGTGTCATACCGTAAATATTCTAATTAAACAATCACAGATGATAAAAATTATTTTAATGATAATTTATCAAGATGAATTATTTGAAAAGCGTTCTGTCCCATTACGATAGCCTTGCTTTGAAAAGTCCTTCATGACAATGTTGACATTTGCACGTACAAAACCTTGCGACGAGACTCTAGTGACTAAGGTATAAATGATAATAACGATTCTCTGCGTAAAAACATTTTCTTACTTTCTCTTCCTTCGCCTCTTGCCACAAACTTAGGATCAACTAGTTCGGGTCGTGGGCCAATTAACCAACTACAAAAATGCATAAAATCTTGAATATAATTATTATTTCTTAACATCAGAACGTGAAAAGTTAATTCAATTGCAATAATATTAATAGCATGTTCTTACCTAACAAGTTTTTGAAGTTTTGAAGCGGGTTCTGGGACAAACATATCAATATCAAGACTATGTCTGTGAAATTGTGTACGTGTGTGTGTGTTAGTTTGAAGAAAAGAACAAACAATTAACTACTGAGTTAATTAACTGTATCCACTGGTTCTAATTTTGCATAATACTCTTGTATCATTATTATATTTGATTAGCACTCAGCATCTGAACTTTCTGAAGTCATTGCTACACTACATGTGCATATCCTATACGTAAACATAAGCCCATACAAAAAGACATGGATTTACCGAAACTAAAAATTTAGAAATATTTACTACATTCTTGCTTAAAATGCATAGTGTGTGTTTATGATAACTGAAATAGCATCATAAACAACCATGTTGATGTAAAACCAACAGCCATAGAGAAAACAGAAAGATCAACGGTTGTATAGTCTCAACAATATTTACAATGATTAAAAACAAGAAACATGTGCTGGGAATTATTGTTAAGAATCTACGGCAACCGCGCCCGCATACATGTATGTATCAAAAAATTATTAAATGGTGAATTCTGTATACTTTTCATTTTTGACAAAATTTGGTTTGGAACAACTTAAAAACTTTTGTATAAAATCCAATTTTGATCGGAATCAGCTCAAACTTTCTATGCAACATAAGTTCATCTATATGTATCAAAAAGAGTATTAAAGTGAGGAATTCTCTCGCAAATTTTTTTTGCAAAATTTGCCTAAAGTCCCTGTACTATAGTATAGGGACTTTGGCCTAAACTTTTGAGTGACTTTAAAAATTCGTAAAAAATCTAATTTTGATCAGAATCAGCTCAAACTTGCTACACAACATAAGAACATATCTATGCATGAGAAAGAATTATAAAAATAAAAAATTCTCTCCTAGTCATTTTTGGCAAAATTTGACCAATGTCCCTGTACTATAGTACAGGGACCTTTGGCCCAATTTTGGAGGAACTTTAAAATTTTGTAAAAAAATCCAATCTTGATTAGAATCAGCTCAAACTTTCTAAACATGTACAGTGTATAATACATTTACATGTATATCAAAGTAGCCACAAATGTTGCTAGGCCTTTGGAACTAATAAAGTTTTTCATGCACTATCATACCTTCCAGGAGTAACAGGTAAATGAATGCTACCATATCCTCTCACTTCATCCCTCCCCAATGAATTGACTCCATACACACTGACCACTATCTGGGGCCCTACAAGATTTGCAAAAAATTAATAACATTAATAATAATTATACTATTATTCAAAAACACACACAAAAAAGTCCATTTTTCAGTTGCAGAATACATGTAGAAATACATGTAACTTTACTGACTTTAAATTCACAAATAAGTGGATGCTTATTAAAAAATTTTAATCTTAATTAATTAATGTTAATTTTATTTATTATGTAATTAAAATGGCCACATGGCCACTCTATTTGGATGCTATGGATAAACAACGGTCGAGTTCTACAGTATTGTACAGTCAATCCCTTACATCCAAATGGATTGGTGCTTTTAAAAGTGACGTCAATTGGAAAATTCCAAACAAAGTTACTTGCCGGAGAGGATCCCCTCATAGAAGTTTGAGTAATGCCTTCAGATGAATTCTAACATTAAGAATATGCAAAGAGGACAAGGGAGAACTGGCTTACTGATAAAACAGTCCAATCTTGACCGTAAAAGAATGAAAAGTTACAGTACAGCCCATCGTACTCTGGAAACTACAAATAAAAAATAAAATATGAACTATCACTCGGCTTGTACCTCTGCTGACTCTATCTCTCCAGTCACCATGAGCAAGAAAACATTACTTTTACTAACAGGAGGTCTGACGGCCATCTTGTTTCGATGTCATAGAAACAAGCCACGCCCATAACAAGGAGCCTATTTTACCCGCCAACCGGCGCAATCTCGCTTCATTTGCTAGGAGGTCGCCAAAGCTCCTCTCTGGCAAATACCCTAACTAAACCGAGCCAATGGAGGAAGGTAAGGCAGGAGTTGTAAAATTTTTAAAAACTCTTTTCTTTCTTTTCCAGAACCAAACAGCCCAATGCCACTTGAAAAGGTTGGCAGTATATATGAAGTACGTGTATATATTATAATGTTTTTTTTATAAAAACAATTTTCATTCTGTAGGACATCGATTTTGATGATGACATTACCGAGCAGCTCATGAGGCTCAGGAAGACTCCTTCTCCTCCCTCTCTTGATGATCTGCCAGAGCCAAATGAAGAAACGGATGAAGTTCCTTCAATAGTTGTTGACAACTCCTTCGGGTCTGAGGAGCTCCCACTAAATCCCAATCTTTGCTCTGCACTCTGCAAAAAGCCGTGCTGCCAGAAGAAATGCCTCCCAAAGTCACTCGCAAAGCTCGAGAAAGATTACCCTGCAAACCTCTATCAAGACTACTTGCAGCATATCCCCGATGACACTGATTGCATGGATTACTTGGATGTCCCCTACAGGAGGAGGGGTATCCTTGCTCCTGCAGATGAGTACTCCGTCCCAAGCGATGACAGCGATGCTGAGTTTGATGGCGATGATTACGAGACCATTTACCTCACTCCAATATCAGAGGAAGACGAGTTGCCTTATTGCTATAAGAGGAAGGGTAGGAGGATTGATACTTTTACTCTTGTGCCACGCGAGTTTGAGATTCCTATAATCACTGTTGTCGATTATGATGCTCTTCCCAGCGATGATGATGATGATGGAGATGAGGTGCCTTATCTACCAGGACTTGATATTTATTCGCTGTTCAATGGTCTCATCGGGAATAATAAGAATGATGGCATACATAATGTCAGCGAGGCATCCTCAGCCGACGAATATGAGGAAGAGAACGATGCCACAGATAAAGATGACAATTACAACAGCGAGGAGGACAACAACATTGAGGAGTACAACATCAGCGAGGAGGACAACTACATTGAGGAGTATATATACAACATCAGCGAGGGGGACAACTACATTGAGGGGTATATATACAACATCAGCGGGGGGGACAACTACATTGAGGGGTATATATACAACATCAGTGAGGAGGACAACAACAACGAGGAGGACAACAACAACGAGGAGGACAACAACAGCGAGGAGGACAACAACAATGAGGAAGACAACAACAGCGAGGAGGACAACAACAGCGAGGAGGACAACAACAGCGAGGAGGACAACAACAGCGAGGAGGACAACAACAACGAGGAGGACAACAACAGCGAGGAGGACAACAACAACGAGGAAGACAACAACAGCGAGGAGGACAACAACAGCGAGGAGGACAACAACAACGAGGAGGACAACAACAGCGAGGAGGACAACAACAACGAGGAAGACAACAACAGCGAGGAGGACAACAACAGCGAGGAGGACAACAACAACGAGGAGGACAACAATGGCAACATCATTAGGGAGGACAACAACAACAATGAGGAGGACAACAACAAAAAAAGGGACAACAACATCAAGGAAGACAACAACGACAAAGAGGATAGCAGCAACAAGGAGGGCAACAACAACAAGGAGGACAACAATTGCAACAACAACGAGGAGGACATCGAGGATGTTGAGGATCTCGAAACCATTGTCTTAGGTTCATCCGGTTGTCATCTTCAGCAGGCGCCCACTAATCCACCACCAGTCCAGACTCCTGAGGTTATCATGAGTTACCTTAAGGTGCCTCCTCGTCTAAACATAGGACGTCGTCTTAATGCAGTTCACCCTGCACCTGTTGAAAAGCCAGCCCCTCAAAAGGAGCAGTCAGGTAAGTGGAGAAGGAGTTAGGGTATTGATTATTTAGTCTCTTACAGGTCAGCCAGATCCTTCTCCAATACCATTGCCTCCTATACCATTGCTTCCTATACCATCGCAAAATCCTTCTCCTATACCATTGACAGACCCTTCTCCTATGCCATTGCCAGATCCATCCCAGCAATCGGTAATGCATGTAGCTATAGGTCTTGGGATTATTATGTGTACATGCATAGCCTACCCATTAACAATGTAGCATTTAGATTTAACCACAAGCATATATGTCGTACAGCTTGTGCGGCTGTTTTTACTTGAGATAATGCTTTAGATAATGGAGTTCAGTTGTTTTAGCTACACGTGTGTGCCCATTCACATCCACGTGTGCCCATTCACATCCACGTGTCCTTATGTATACCCACTCTCATGCACGTGTATCTATGTGCATACATCAGACACATTCCATGACGTGTTACTACATGTAAAGGTTTCGTTTCAATTACCTCCTTTAGCAGTCAAGAGCCTTCAATGTTTACAGTGCTAAATACTAAAAATAGTAATAACTAGTACTATGCGGGTGTGGGAAGTTGTGAATTATTATTTATACGTCCACTCTCACTCTCTCTCTCTCAGTCTCAGGGAAGGCAGGTCACCATCCAAATCCCTGACATGGATCCTGAGGAAGAGAAAGAGGACACTCGCCTACTTGCACACTTTAGGGCCCTTATTGCTCGTGATCATTACGTTACCTTTACCGTGGTCCTCACGGTTTTCTGTGCCATATTCGGGACAGTCATTACCCTCTTATGCACCACCCCAGCTCTTATCTGTGCCCTGAGAGTAAGCACATTCATCCTTTAGCATTATTAAATCGATATTCTTTGTTGCAACTAGGCTCTCTATGCCAGCAAGACCGGACAAGTCGAAGATGCTGAGAGGTTTGACAAGTACACCATCAATTGCATCGTCGGTTCCATCATCACAGTCTTCATGGCCCTCTTTGTCATCATCTGCGCTCTCGCAATGACATAGAGGATGAAGGATTGAAGCCTGTTCTTTGCCTAGTAATGTACTCACTGGCTGAGACATTACACGAACATTAACGTAGTTTAGTTTTAGGCCTTTTTTTTGCTTTTTTTCACTATCTCAATTTCCCCTGATTTATTTATTAGTTTTTTTATGTGCTCTTTAGGAGCGCATGCTAACTCTTTAGTTGTCAAGAGTTTATTTAGGTTCTTTTTTTTTGAAAAATAAAATTCATTTAAAATCCAATTGTAGTGAAGTAACTGCACGGGAAGGTTGGGGAGGAGGAGGGAGAGTAGAAAAATGAATGAAATGAAAAATAAATTACAAAAATTATCAATAATAAACTAATTTGAGAAACCGTGTAACAAAAAATGAAACCCCCACCACCCCATCAAGAGGAACGAGAGTAGTAAGCTTTGAAGACAGGCTCGTTACAACACATCTCCATTTGTTTATAAGTATGGACGAGTAGTGCCGGGAATCTTGATGTGAAGTACGTCACATATCCGTCAGGGATTTGACCTAAGCTCTCCTTGAGGGTTTCTGGTAACTCTCGATAATGATGTTTCTGAGGGACAACAAGATACATAATTTATTATTATTATTATTCTCTTTTAATTTTTTAATCTATTACTTTATTTCTCATTGCTCTTAATAAATCCCGTAGCGATGTTCCCTGATACGATCTAAATCGACGCAAATCTAATACAAAAGAATTAAAATGAGTGTCAAATGGAACATTCTGGATGGATTGTCACACCACAGTAAAAGAAGTGAATCAAAATCTTACACATTACCATGAAAGGACGTGAAGAATGACACTATTTCTGATAATTATAAGAAAAATGCATTAACATTTACAATGAAGAATACGTACATGCACCAAACTAACACCATTACAAATCACAACATGTACATGTACATGTACATACGTGTACACGTACCTTGTCTCAGTTCCTCTCCAATGTGGTCCCTCCAGTCTCCTTTGATGACGTGATTGGCTCCTCTCTCTAGGCTTTGCACTACTGCTGACTGAGGTGTCTCCTTTTCGATCCTGTCGCTAACGTCTTGAAAGAAACTCATCTGCCTGCTCTTTGACCAAAACAAGCAGTGATGAAGTACCTCGTCGGCCGTTGGTCTAAAATAGAAGTCAAACTTACATGTAATTGTAAAATAAGAAAAGGCGTCAAAACACATACATGTACATGTATGTTGATTGGAATAGATGAGTAGCTTACAAATTGATAATAATGTGCATGTACGTGTGGTTGGTATACATGCACCCATTGCTTAGCAATAAGTTTTCACGTAAGTTCAATATTATTTTATGACAAGAGGTTGATTCAAAAGGCAGTAAGCAAATTTAAAAGTAAGGGTACCTTAGTTTGCTGTTGAAGCTAATCATGTTATTGACGAGGTGCTCTGCTGTGTATCTGTCCTCTCCGATTAATGCCTTAAGAGAGAAATCCCCAGCCTCAATGTTAGCCTGTCTCTTCAATGGCGGACCAAAAGGATGACCCCCACACGAGAGAACGTAATATATTACACAACCCATTGCAAATATGTCAACTGCACACGTCTAAAGAATGAGAATCATGATAATGATACACAATGACAAGTCTAAAGCCTGGTTTACACGACTACATTTTAAAGTAAAACGGATATATTTTTAGTCAGATAAGGGTCTCGTTTACACTAAAACACAAGAAAATGCATATCAAATCTGAACAAAAGAAAAACGAATACCAAAACAGATAACTCTATAAACAAAATGATAAAGTCCAATAGAAACGCAGGTGCTGGATTAGCGTAAACACCTGAAAACAGTAATAGCAAAAACGATGCAGATTAGGCTAGCGATGCATGTGGCCCTGTTTACACAGCAACGCAAAACGTTTCTTTTTTAAAACGATACACTTTGAACACCGTTTTCGTTTCCATAGAGTCCTATCAAGATTCTATCACGTTTTCATTCGTTTCTGTGTAAACAGAAGCGGATTGCATCGTTTTGGTTGCATCGTTTTCGTTGCCGTGTAAACGCAGCCGCAGATTAGGCTAGCTTCGCTTAATGTATGTACATGTACATGTACTCTCAACATGTACATGTACATGTAATGGATTTAAAGTTATGTACATGTATTCTCTCTCTCTATGTCCATTTGTTTCTCCTGTACACATGTTTGTAGCAAGTTGTTTGCTTTTCTACTGATGATCACTCTATGGCTCCCTTTACCAAACTAACAGGCAACACTTGAGCTTCAGCCTCTCCCTACATGTACATGTTTTCTCTTTGTTTCGCTCTCTTTTCACGCCCAAATAAGTACATTTTTACTCTCCTTCTCTCTGATAAACAACTCCATGTAACTTCCTCTTTTTTCCTCCCTCCCTCCTTCCCCTCTCTCTCCCTTTTCACTTAAATCACATACACACACACACACACACACACACACTCTCTCTCTCCTCTCTCTTTTCCTTTCTCTCTCTCTCTCTCCCTCCCTCTCTCTCCTTACCACTCTTGTTCTGTCTTGAAACATTTCCGGTGCGATCCATCCTTCGGTTCCCAGTATTCCTGACTGAGCTGTGAATGATCCTCTTCCATCTGGTAGCTTACGGCAGAGCCCAAAGTCAGAGATGAGTGCTCTTACTTTCAAAGAGGACGAGGTCCGCAAGAGAACGTTCTGCGGTTTCAAGTCCCTGTGAACTAAAAACAAACATTAATAACAAAGAGAATAAAATGAATGATTTTTATTCAATATTAATAGAATTGTCATTATTAAGATAGTGAGAGATTGGAAGAGGTGTTATAAGAGATAAAGTGCATAAACAAATCGGCTCATATTAATATTAGTAGAAGATATACTCCATTGGTAATGGTTACATGTATTATGGAGAGTTTTGATGTTACTAAAAATAGCAGTTACTAATTTTAGAACTAGAAATATTAATAACTACAATATAATAAGAATAGTAATAGTAATAATAATAATAATAATAATAATAACAATAATAATAATAATAATGATGATGATGATGATGATGATGACCCTCCCTTTCCTGTATAAATATTTCCCACAGATAAAGCAGAGATAGAAATTAAATATAAGGCCTTTTCACACTGGCACAGTTTTCAAAGCACTTTGCGCTTTGTTGATACAGCTGAAATAATGCACATTGATCTTGTTCACACTAGCAGCTGAATTATGTATCATTTTGTGTTCTTGTTGCCATTGGTTTACATTGATCGAAGCGCATCACTTCACATCAATCCACCTCTCCAGTGTGAACATGATTAATGCACATCAATGACTTTGGCCAGTGTGACTTTGGCCAGTGTGACTTTGGCCAGTGTGAAAAGGCCTATACATGTACATGTATGACTGGGCTAGGTCCTGATGTATGAGATAAAGATGAGCACATACCAATCCCCAAACTATGCAAGTGATTGATTCCAGACATTGATTCTGCTATAATGTGCTTCTCATCAATACTGAACTCACTCATCTTCTGACCCTCCACATACTAATAATATACAAGGGAAATATACTGAGTTATACAGGAAGAATCATAAAAGAGTCCAGAGGTTATACTGGGTTATACTGAGTTATACTGACCTCGTGAAGGGTAGCAGAGCAAAGTTCAAGAGCCAAGTAACGAAAAGTTGGGTCTTCTTCCTAAAAATAATAATAATTATAAGAATAAAGCTATACATGTATACATATATATATACATGTATATTGTGTATATGACATACCATGCAGAAGTATCTAATCACATTCGGATGTTGATCTGATTCTCTCAATAATGCCACTTCTCTGTCAGCAAGATCAAAATAGTTTTGAATGACTCTCTTAACAGCGACTGGTCTTGAATCAAATGAGCCTCTACAAATCAAAGTTAAATTATATTATTATTTATTATTATTATTATTATTATTACTATTATTACTATTATTATTACTATTATTATTACTATTATTATTACTATTATTATTACTATTATTATTACTATTATTATTACTATTATTATTACTATTATTATTACTATTATTATTACTATTATTATTACTATTATTATTACTATTATTATTACTATTATTATTACTATTATTATTACTATTATTATTACTATTATTATTACTATTATTATTACTATTATTATTACTATTATTATTACTATTATTATTACTATTATTATTACTATT
>NW_003546299.1:270885-278359 GCF_000090795.2 Amphimedon queenslandica | reverse complement strand
GACTTCGCCTGTGGGAACATAGCAATTAATCAATAATAATGATAATCAATACACTGAGTTACATGTACATGCATTAAAATTACATGCACTGTACATGTCATGGAATCCATTGTCACAAATCTATGACAAGCAAAAACCCATTAGTTCCATTGTCACAAAATCCGTGACAAGCAAAAACCTATTAGTTCCATTGTCACAAAATCCGTGACAAGCAAAAACCTATTAGTTCCATTGTCACAAAATCTGTGACAAGCAAAAACCCATTAGTTCCATTGTCCAGGACTTTTGCTAGATTTTTTAGCAACTTTAAAAATTCGTAAAAAATCCAAAACTGATCGGAATTAGCTCAAACTTTCTACGCAACATAAGAACATGTATGTATATGGCATAGTATAGGATAGAGTACAGGGTAATTAAGAAACATAGTACAGGGTATTTCCTCTTACCGTTCCTGTATATACTCTGTGTAGAATCAGATAAAGCAATACTGGATCTGTTGCTTCCTCTCTCTCCATCAGTAGCTTCAATAGCTCCACCACCTTTACTGTTGTCAGTGGTTTGGGAATGAGTCTTACTGGTATGGGAACCAGTCTTTGAACTATCAGGTGTAGGAATGGGACTGGGATTATGAGGAACCTACATGAATACATGTACGTTGTAAATACATAAATTACTTCCATAATACGATAATTTATGCTTTAGCAAAAAAACAAGCTTAATCCATACAACAGATTACGTACACAATGATAATAGGAGTACAATAACGATTTTCTTACATTTTGTGTTGATTTAGTTACTAGCACAGCCACGACTGAAGCAACAAGAGAAGAGAACACTACAGTGCCAGCCACCACTAGCAATAAACTGAATGAGAAACCTAATACATCAGGACCAGGTCCATCAATATGACCACCATCAACAACTTGTAAAGGCTCTTTATTCTGTACTGTAGGCCCAATCCTGTACTTCTCTTGGCTCCATTTCTCTGATAACAACTGCTCTATCTTTATCCTGCTGTCCTCGGGGAGTGGGTAATGGCCAGAGAATGATGGATGATCAAGGCTAGTGGCTTGAGGCTGAGGCCCATCAATTAGAGGAACATTGAGAGGCAACTGAGAGAGAGAGAGAGGGGAGAGAGAGAGAGGGGAGAGAGAGAGAGAGAGGGAGAGAGAGAGAGAGAGAGAGAGAGAGAGAGAGAGAGAAGAGAATCACTAAAAGTTCTTTCCTGAATATCTCTTCAACTCTCTTACCCTTTCCCTTACTTACCTCTTGCATGCTTCCTTCCTCAGTCAAGGCATTCATTACATACATCTGACCATTGTGGTCTCCAACAAAAAACGAAGATCTACACACGTACAACAATAAGAATAAAAACATGTTTACTATGAACATGCAGTACTACTGTACACATACATGAACATTATGTATACATTTATTCATACTAACAGTAGTAGCAATTAAATAGTAGCACAATTACAAAATAGTACTTCAGTAAATGAGTGAGCATGCATAGAGAAGAGTTTCTATACATTAGGAAGGGCAATCAGGCCTTCATTTAATTTACATTCATACATGTATGTAAGTGCTCAGTCATATTTTTTAATCTAGGATTTTCTCTTTATCTCCATTTCTCAGCTCCTTCTCTTACTGTAAAATGGTGTCCGTTGGCGTTAGGCTATAGAGTCCGTTCTTAATAGCCAGTGCTCTTGATGCCGTCATTCCCTGGAGGGTATCGTCATTGATTGATGTAAAGGGTATGCTACGCAAAACTTGTGACTTCTCTAATGAATAAATTCCAACAACCGGGGAGCCGAAATCCTTCTCCCAGACCTTGTCACCTGGAGGGAGCAAGTTAAAAATGACTTTTAAAATGATTGCAATAATCTTAAAAATATAATATTTATAAAAATATGGAACCTGTTAATGAGTTTAGTGATGTTAATAAACCATGGGAGCTGGAGCTCAAATGTAAAAGATCTACAAATGAAGTATCATTGAGGAGCATGTACTTGTTAATGAACCCAAACCTTGTGATTGCCTTGCTGTGTAAGACTGAGTACCATACTGAGTGTAGGTGATGTTCACTCTAAAATAAAGGGGGAGAGGGGGCTAAATATACTCCCATTTATAAACTAAATACTTTATTTGTTTTGTTTTACTGTCCAGAACAGCTACTCTGTATTCTAAAGGGAACATGAAAAATATAGAGGAGGAAGGGAGGCCCTTACCAATGGAAGGTATGTGTATAATCTTATTGCTCCCATATTGGTTAGGTGGACACATTGAGTTCATTCCATCATGACTGCTAAAGGAGTAAAGCTTTCTACCAGTGAGGGCATCAACTGCTATCCAACTATCCTGCTTTGAGCCTAAGGAAAGAAATAAAAGACACATATAATAATAAATAAATAAATAAATTAATTAATTAATAATAATAATAATAATAATAATAAGAGTAGTATGTACATGTACATGTAAAGGGTAGGGAAAAGAGGTCATAATATCAAACAGAGATGGGCTCAAGGGGAAATTTACATGTACATGTACTTACCAGAGTAGAGTAAACCATCTGAGCTGCTACAGGGAGATATCTTTACTAATTCAGGTATGGTTAATGGTAGCCTCTGTATTGTAATGAAATGAGGAAATACAGGAAATGTAGAAGTACATGTAACTTAATTCTATTATTGTAGTGAGTCATGAAATTAAAAATGAATACAATTATGCAAGTAGATACGATCACAGTGCAAATAATCCCATTGATTATATTAAAAGATAAAAATAAATCTCCTCTCATTTTATGATAAGTGAGTCCATACCTTAATCCCATCACTTTGGGGTCCAGACATGTATAAGGAGCCGTCTTTAGGGTCAGTGAGGTAGAGGTAGCTTGATGAAGAGAGATGAGTAACAATGGGAGACTCTGAAGCATTAAGAAAAGATATTTATTAATTATACAAAAATTATCTCATTAGCTCTCTCTCTCTCTCTTTCTGCATGCATTATACTTATTGTTGGTAATTTATGCTATGTACATGTACATGTATTTCATCTGTTTTGTTTTACCATAATTATTATGTATGTACTTTTACATACACACATGTACTTTGTTTATTTTGACATTATCATGGTTGACTCAACTACTCGATCATCATTGATTTCTACTTCATTTGATTTAATTAATAATTACATGTATAGATCTACCACTAATTAATTATGATTAAATGTATTTTACATGTATGTACATGTATTTGCTCACTGCTGTTCAGTTTCCACAGGGTGTCTCCTGTTACTTTATCGACAGCATACAGCTTCCCATCCAGAGTCGAAAACAATAACAAGTCTTTATAAGCTAAAGCAATATCACTCTGTGCAGAAAAAGAAAAGAAATAATAATAATAATAACAATAAATAAATAAATAATAATAATAATAAAGACTTTCACAATCTCTTTTCTCTTCCTCTGTCTCTTACTGATGATTGGTCAGAGTCAGTGGAAGGAAGGCAGGAGAAGAAACCCACAGAAAACAGCAAGAGCCATGGTACTGAAGAGTTCATTACATTTGTTTAATTTTGTTCAGTGTGATGTGGCAAGGAAGGGCGTGGCTAACAATTAGTGCCACACCTATAATAGGTGTGGTTATTTTTTGTGACTCCGCCTCTTAAAATGGCGGATAATTTCAAAGTCCCAAAGTTACCAGGTTTTTTACACAGGACAAAAGAATCGAGTATCAAGGACTTCGAAGAAACCACCAGCTCCAATCTTACAAATGAGAGCGATGAATCTAATGGTGAAAAGCCTAAGGAAGAGGAGGAAACAGCTCAAACCATACATGATGCCGATAAGTCGCGTGATGAACCAGTAGCCCTTGAGCTATCCTATAACGAGCCAGTATGGTCCGGACGTCCTCCATCGTCATCTTTTTTTCTCTCTGTCATTAAGAACGGGGTACAAGTTGATTCCGTTAGCCTAAATACCCCGTTCATATTATTCGGTCGTCTTCCTCAGTGTGGCGTTCATTTGGAGCATCCCTCGATATCCCGTCATCATGCCATACTCCAGTACAGGCCGACGCCTTCCTCCACGCCCATTGAGTCCTCGTCACTGAGCGCTGATCCTACGGGCGAGGCTGGATTCTATCTGTATGATCTTGGGAGCACCCACGGCTCATATCTCAATAAGAACAAGATACAGTCTAGGAAATATTATCGGGTTAGGGTCGGGCAGGTAATGAAGTTCGGAGGAAGCACGAGGATCTTTGTTTTAGATGTGAGTCCAAGCTTCATGTATTTTGCACAAAATTACATATACATTACATTATAGATACATGTACATGTATATATTTTTATTAATTTTATATTTGCAGTGTATACATGTAAATGTACATTACGTATGTTTTCATTAATCTTGTCACTTATTTAATCTACACCGTACATGTATTCCTTGCTCATTTTCTTCCCTCACTGTTTACTTTAAACACTCTGTTCCTTCCTTTTTTATATTTCTCTCTTTCCCTTCCTCATTATAGCAGCCAATGGAGTCAGTACAGGAGGTAATAGAGGCAGAGGCTGAAGCAGAGAGAGAGGACATTATACAGAAACAGAATGAATATCAGGAACTGCTGGCAGTAGCTGAGGCTGAAAAGAGAGAGAGAGAGCAATTTAAGGAATCACTTGGCGCCACATGGGGATTGCGTAAGACTACCGCCACTTGCATGTACATGTACATTACATTACATTAGGGTACATTAGGTAGACATATACATGTACATATACATGTACATGTACATATACATGTACGTGTACGTGTACATTACATGTACATGTAGTAACTGTACTTAGTATTGTTATGATGGAGTACACTGTGCAATGATAATTGTTATTCTTTGCTTAAATTATTTAATAGTATGAACTAATAGAAATGATAGATTATTGTACATGTAGTTTTTAACGACCTGGGGGCGAAGCCCCCAGGTCGTTCCTATAATTGAATTCACCGTCGCGCTATGTATATATATATTTAGCAACCACCCGCCCACGCTCCTTTACGTGAGTGGGTGTGGTCACGGCAAGCAAAATGGCGGTTTACACATGGGACAAAGTTAAGAGCTTTCTAACAGCAAGAGAGAGCATAGAGATACTGTCTAAAGACTTCTCTAGAAGCATTATAAGGTAGAGAGAACCTCTATAAGTTTTAATAATGACCAAGTTGTACTTGCAAGGTGGTGAAATCAATTATAGGAATATTTTTTACCCTGTTACGCTTGTTTCAATGTATTTTATTATGTTTTACTTTCTTAGTGACAGTGGATGATTTTGGTAGCGAGAGAGGAAGGGATCAAGAAGTAGAGATGGACTCAGGCAGGGAAGCTTATTACATTGACGACCCTAAGAAAGCATTGAAGAAATTCTTTGACAGAGAAGGTAGGAGAAATGAGAGAGGGGAAGAATAGAGTAAAAGAAAAATAATGATTTTTTGCTTTTCATTTTTAGGCATTGATTTGGAATACGAAACAGAAGAAACAAATGAACCAAATGGAAAGATTTACACAGTCAGGGTAATGTAAGTCTTCAAGTATCAATACAACTGTTACATGTATATACATGTATAGGTTACCCATTGAAGATTTGTCAGGTCAACCAATATATGCTGAAGGATCACAGAAGGGAAATAAGAAAGAAGCTGTTGTCAAGTGTGCCTTGGAAGCTTGCAGACTATTAGATAATGAAGATGTACTCAGAAATCCAATGAGAAGTAAGACTATGTAATGAAGAATAATAAAGGACGTGTTTTTTAAAGGTTATAAGCGGAAGAAAAGAGATTGGGAAGAGAACGACTATTATGACAGTGATGAGGATAACTTCCTTGATAGGACAGGAGATGGTATACACATGCACGTATTGATGTCCTTATGCTATATAGAAAGTCTGAGCCGATTCCGACAGATATATTTAAGTTATGTGCATTTTTAGAAATGAGTCAATTTTTGAAAAATACCCAAGGCTATAGCCCATGGTTTTTCTTTAAAATGGTACTGAAATCACCCCAAATTTTTATTACATTTTCTGATACGTATTGATGTCCTTATGCTATGTAGAAAGTTTGAGCCGTTTCCGACAAATATTTTTTGAGTTATGGCCATTTTAAGAAAACGCCAATATTTTGAAAAATACCCAAGGCTATAGCCCATGGTTTTTTCCAAAAAATGGCTCCGAAATCACCATAAATTTTTATTACATTTCCTGATACGTATTGATGTCCTTATGCTATCTAGAAAGTTTGAGCTGTTTCCGACAAATATTTTTTGAGTTATGGCCATTTTTAAAAATTGGCCAATTTTTGAAAAATACCCAAGGCTATAGTCCATGGTTTACCCAAAAAAAAACTCCAAAATCACCCCAAATTTTTATTACATTTTCTGATACATATTGATGTCCTTATGCTATCTAGAAAGTTTGAGTCGATTCCGACAAATATTTTTTGAGTTATGGCCATTTTAAGAAAACACCAATATTTTGAAAAATACCCAAGGCTATAGCCCATGGTTTTTCCCAAAAAATGGCTCCGAAATCACCCCAAATTTTTATTACATTTTCTGATACATATTGATGTCCTTATGCTATCTAGAAAGTTTGAGCTGTTTCCGACAAATATTTTTTGAGTTATGGCCATTTTAAGAAAATGCCAAATTTTTGAAAAATATCCAAGGCTATGCCCATGGTTTTTCCAAAAAATGGCTCTGAAATCACCCCAAATTTTTATTACATTTCCTGATGCATATTGATGTCCTTATGCCATGTAGAAAGTTTGAGCTGATTCCGACAATTATTTTTCAAGTTATGAGCATTTTAAAATTGAGTGAACCATTTTTCACATCTTCTTTTAAGCTACATATTTATTATGTATTTTCAGAATACTTGTGTTACTACTGGAAGTGCTATATGTGTATAATGGAGATTTAATGCTTGTTAAATTATTATTATTATTATTATTATTATTATTACTATTATTATTACTATTATTATTATTACTAGTTGATAAGAAAAGAAAGACAAGAATGAAGAGAGTTGGAAAAATCGAAGACACTGTGGAGACTTATGAGTCACTAGTAAATAACAAACAATGTGTGTCTATATATACAATCATTTTGTTTTGTGTATTGTTGTTTGGTAGAGCTCCAAACTATCTGCTGTAGAGACAGAGCTAAAAGAGTTACACCAATCACTAGAAAACTCTAAGAAAGGTAAAAGAAATATATCAATAGTTTTACAGAGTGATATAATAGCCTGATTAGTGATCACTATTATTTCTATTGCTATTAGGTATCAGTGGAAGTGGAGATTCACTGGATTCTTTCATGAAGAGCATTAGCAGTCAAGTAGATAAACAGAAACAATCAGAAATGAAGCTACGAATACACCAACTGAAGAAAGTATGCAGCACCATTTATTGATATAATTATTGCTGTTGTCA
>NW_003546299.1:268466-270625 GCF_000090795.2 Amphimedon queenslandica | reverse complement strand
TTCTGTTCACTCTACATGTACCTTATTTAATCCCTCCCTCTCTTTCTTCTACTGTTACTGATATTCTAGGAAGAAGTACGACTGAGGAAGCTTGTTAAAGTGGCAGAGCCATACAGATTGCCTGATTCAATAAAGATTGGTACTATTTCCACTCCTCCCTCTTCAAAAATATTCACTAAACAAACTGAATGTCAGGATAATCCTTTTAATCCAGCTCTGAATACACAAGAGCAACTTGAGCCCAATGATGTAATCCAATCCCAACCGTTAAAACAAACACTCTTGTCTTGTGATACTATTGATAGTCATGACAACTCCAGATCTACTGATAATGACAACCCTCCTTCCAACACTACACCCTCTCTTTCACCTTCTCTCCTCCCTCCTCCTCCTAAAAAGAAAGTAATTGGTCCTTCTTTACCAATTAGAAAGGAACCAACTGACAAGAAGGAAGAGGGCAATCAATGGCAAGAAGATGATAACTATGCATCATGGCTACCACCTGAAGGTTTGTTTGACTACCACATGTGCACATGTAAATGTTATGTATCTATGTTTCAAGAGTGTTCTCTATTTGCTGTAGATCAAACTGGAGATGGGAGAACTAAACTTAATGAAAAATTTGGATATTAAAAAGAAAGTAATTTTAAAACTATGTTTTCATAACTATTCTAAAAGATAATTTCACAAAATGGTTAAGATTAAGTCAAGAGATACATTTAATTATCATCATTAATCGTCAATTATTAATTGATTTTTTGTGAATCCGTTAGAGAAGATGATGCAGAAATGGTTCCATAGACATCTACAGTGGCATTTTGGTGTTTCCAACGAATATACAGTATTATAAAATAATAGGCACTAAATGTAATCCCTACTAGTAATCCACGACCTGCTGATGTTATAGCATGTGCTAATTGAATGCCTTTTCCATGTGAGCTACATGTACCATTGCGCAAATGGTCAGTTAAGCTGAACCAATTGATCCCCAAGTAAAACACAGAATGCACCAGAATTGGAAGAACCTGCTTCATCAAAACACCAATTTCTTCTCCATCTTTTTTCATTTGAATACATCTTCTAGGCATACCACAAGACAATGTCACTATGACAAGGAAAGTGTTTATCGCTTCAACAATGAGGCGTGGGATATCAGCATTATATATTATACCCCATTGAAGCTGGTGACATGTGTCATTGGTACTGACAGAACACCAACCCTGGAGCAATGCTTTGTCATATGTAAATGGTATCCATGTATACGTTAATGGTAATATAATTGATACTAGCACATAACCAACTTCAAACTTCCACGAATATTTCACAGCAAATGTAACGAGAAGCATGTGTACTGTAGCAGTCAGTGTGAAGAGTATACCCATCATAGAGACGGTCCTGTATAAGTATCCAGTTGTGACACAGTACATGTCATTATGATGGAGAGAAGAGTCAAGGACTGGTGAGACCTGGATTATTATAATAATGGAACGAGCAATAGAGGCTAGAGTTATGTAGAGGATGAGCCGCAGGGTTGGGAGTTTACGAGCATCTTTATCTCTACAGGTAAAAGCAGCATCAAGTATAAACACTAGGATGCAGCTAAGGAGAGCTCCTGCAGCAATACTGGAGCGAACTATCAGCAAGGTAGATCTATCCCACTGTGTTTCTTCATTTGCCATTGTTCTTCGAAGAACCTGCTTTTTAAACTAAAAGCAGTGTCTCCAGGGGCATTAATTAGAAATTTCCAATTTTCCCCCAGAAATTCCTACATTTCAAATTTTGACAAAAAAATTCGTAGATTTTTACCAAATTTCCTTAGATCATCAGATTTAAAATTCTTAAAATTTTATAAATCACGACCAATTAGAAGCAGCAGCGAGTATAAACACTAAGATGCAGCTAAGAAGAGCTCCTGCAGCAATACTGGAGCGAACTAGCAGCAAGGTATGCCACTGTGTATCTTCATTTGCCATTGTTCCTCTACTGTGAGCTAGGAGAGCCTTTAAAAAATTGATGATGCTTGATCTGACCAATTAAATGCCGGCACTGGTTATAGATATACCACGTGATAACACGTGGTTGTACCACGCCCGTTACAAACCCACACCCCAATCGAATGATCCCGATTTCCCAAACACAAAAACAGCAAGACACTCGAC
>NW_003546299.1:266228-268456 GCF_000090795.2 Amphimedon queenslandica | reverse complement strand
GTGAGTCAAGACGGGAAGAAGATCCGTCTCTCAGTGGAGGGTGAGCCTGAGAGAAGGTATCATGGTGTCTGGCTGAGACACAACTGTAGATGTCCAAAGTGTCTCGTTGTGTCTTCTAATCAAAATATTGTCCATCATAGTAAACTGGTGGACTTAAGTATCAAGGAGGCTTCTGTTGATGATGGTAAATGTAATAGTAATAGATCTGTAATCAATCCAGGGCTAAATTAATATGTAAATTAGTTGTGTTCATTGTTAATTTTTGTTGGGAAGGTTGTTATTAGCGACTGGTTTCTATGCAGGGTCTGTTCATGTGAAGTGGGATTCAGCTAAAGGCCCTCACTCTTGTTCGTTTGATGTGAAGTGGTTGAAGGAATTTGATTACTCTTTTCCAAATGCTTTTGATAAGAAGAATGAAAGCTCAAAGCCAATTGTAACAGTAAGTTAATAGTAATTTGTATTCAGTTCATGAGTACTATAGGACACTCTACCAACTATTGACTGTACTGACATGATGTCAAGTGATGAAGGATTGTATGAGTGAGTTGTTGTATGTATATTCTTAAATTCAATATAGCAACAAAAATGACCTTTCGATGCATATACACAGTGCATGCAACCAAAATGTGTGGTAGATTGCATTTATTAGTTATCCCTTAATGTGATTTAGGTGGCTTAAACAAATGAATTTTTATGGAGCGTCACTGTTGCAAAATATACCGGATCACATTGATATTGAGCAGGTATTATAGTTAAGTAAAATTAATGTCATTCTCAGGATTGTTGTAGATAATAAAGAAGATTGGTAATCCACAAGAGCATGTATATCAACTTGTAAGTCAATGCTATGCGTACATTAATTATAGCATGTTTGTGATAATAGCACATAGGAAGTGGCATTCAATAAATTGTCATTTATGATGACTAATGCTTCTATTGTATTGTTCTTGCAGTTCAATCTGTCATAATAGTTGTTCAAGAGAACGACTATTATGACAGTGATGAGGATAACTTCCTTGATAGGACAGGAGATGGTATACACATGCGCGTATTGATGTCCTTATGCTATGTAGAAAGTTTGAGCTGATTCCGACAAATATTTTTAAATTATGGGCATTTTTAGAAATGAGTCATTTTTTGAAAAATACCCAAGGCTATAGCCCATGGTTTTTTTCAAAAATGGCTCTGAAATCACCCCCAAATTTTTATTACATTTTCTGATACATATTGATGTCCTTATGCCGTGTAGAAAGTTTGAGCCATTTCCGACAAATTTTTTTTGAGTTATGACCAATTTTTAATGAGCTAATTTTTGAAAAATACCCAAGGCTATAGCCCATGGTTTTTTTTCCAAAAAAATGGCTCTAAAATCACCCCAAATTTTTATTACATTTCCTGATGCATATTGATGTCCTTATGCTATGTAGAAAGTTTGAGCTGATTCCGACAAATATTTTTTGAGTTATGAGCATTTTAAAAACGAGCAAACCATTTTTCACATCTTCTTTTAAGCTACATATGTATTATGTATTTTCAGAATACTTGTGTTACTACTGGAAGTGCTGTATTTGTATAATGGGGATTTAATGCTGTTAAATTATTATTATTATTATTATTATTATTATTATTATTATTATTACTATTATTACTATTATTATTATTGTAGTTAATAAGAAAAGAAAGACAAGAATGAAGAGAGTTGGCAAAATTGAAGACACTGTGGAGACTTATGAGTCACTAGTAAATAACAAACAATGTGTGTCTATATAATACAATCATTTTATTTTGTGTATTGTTGTTTGGCAGAGCTCCAAACTAGCTGCTGTAGAGACAGAACTAAAAGAGTTACACCAATCACTAGAAAACTCTAAGAAAGGTAAAAGGAATATTATTAATAGTTTTATGGAGTGATATAATAGCCTGATTAGTGATCACTATTATTTCTATTGCTATTAGGTATCAGTGGAAGTGGAGATTCACTGGATTCTTTCATGAAGAGCATTAACAGTCAAGTAGATAAACAGAAGCAATCAGAAATGAAGCTACGAATACACCAACTGAAGAAAGTATGCAGCACATTTATTGATATAATTATTGCTGTTGTCATTTTTTTAATTTTATTAATTTGTATATACATTTATTGATGTCTAGAAGTATAATTATTGTTTTGAATCTTTTTTGTTTGAATTTATTTTCTGTTCACTCTACATGTACCTTATTTAATCCCT
>NW_003546299.1:264246-266218 GCF_000090795.2 Amphimedon queenslandica | reverse complement strand
TTGCAGAGCCATACAGATTGCCTGATTCAATAAAGATTGGTACTGTTTCCGCTCCTCCCTCCTCAACAATGTCCACTAAACAAACTGAATGTCAGGATAATCCTTTTAATCCAGCTCTGAATACACAAGAGCAACTTGAGCCCAATGATGTAATCCAATCCCAACCGTTAAAACAAACACTCTTGTCTTGTGATACTACTGATAGTCATGACAACTCCAGATCTACTGATAATGACAATCCTCTTTCTCATACTTCCAACACTACACCCTCTCTTTCACCTTCTCTTCTCCTCCCTCCTCCTCCTAAAAAGAAAGTAATTGGTCCTTCTTTGCCGATTAGAAAGGAACCAACTGACAAGAAGGAAGATGACAATCAATGGCAAGAAGATGATAACTATGCATCATGGCTACCTCCTGAAGGTTTGTGTGACTGACACACGTGCACATGTAAATGTTATGCATATGTTTCAAGAGTGTTCTCTATTTGCTGTAGATCAAACTGGAGATGGAAGAACTAAACTTAATGAAAAATTTGGATATTAAAAAGAAAGTAATTTTAAAATTTTGTTTTCATAACTATTCTAAAAAATAATTTCAATGCTTAAGTTCTAAATTTCACACGAAACAGTTAAAAAGTGGAAGAATACATGTCATTCTTATTGTTAATTTGTAATTGTCTACAATAAGACTTTATTAATGATGATTCTGAACCTTCAGAAGATGTTGGAGAAATGGTTACAACCGTTCCATAGCGATCTACAGTGATATCTTGGTGTTTCCAACGAATATACATCATTATCAAATAATAGGCAGTAAATGTAATCCCTACTAGTAGTCCACGGCCTGCTGATGTTATAGCATGTGCTAATTGAAGGTGCTCTTCATGTAATTTACATTCATCAAGACTGGTACTGCACTCAAGTAATCTGTATAAATGGTCACTTAAACTGAACCAATTCATCCCTAAGTAAAGCACAGAGTGTGCCAGAATTGGAAGAACTTGCTTCATCCAAACGCCAACTTCTTCTCCATCTTTTTTCATTTGAGTATATCTTCTAGGCATACCACAAAACACTATCACTATGACAAGGAAAGTGTTCATCACTTCAACAACGAGACGTGGCATATCAATATACATTATATTCTTAATCTGGCTTATGTCAGTGCCATAGCCACACCAATCCTGGAGCAATCCTTTATTATCATAATATGCTAATATTGATATCCATGTGTACGTTAATGGTAATGTAATTGGTACTAGCACATAACCAACCTCAAACTTCCATGAATATTTCACAGCAAATGTTATGAGAAGCATGTGTACTGTAGCAGTGAGTGTGAACAGTACACCCATCATAGAGACGGTCCTGTATAAGTATCCAGTTGTGACACAGTACCAACAATTCCCAGTTATGTCACCGCCTGTATCATTGCAATAGAGAGAATGATCTATGACGGGTGCTACCTGGATCATTATAATAATGGAACGAGCAGTAGAGGCTAGAATTATGTAGAGGATGAGCCGCAGGGTTGGGAGTTTACGATCATCTTTATCTCTACAGGTAGAAGCAGCAGCGAGTATAAACACTAAGATGCAGCTAAGAAGAGCTCCTGCAGCAATACTGGAGCGAGCTATCAGCAACGTATGCCACTGTGTATCTTCATTTGCCATTGTTCCTCTACTGTGAGCTAGGGAGCCTTTAAAAATTGATGATGCTTGATCTGACCAATTAAATGCCGGCTCTCACATGGGCACTGGTTATAGATATACCACGTGATAACACGTGGTTGTACCACGCCCGTTACAAACCCACGCCCCAATCGAATGATCCCAATTTCCCCAAACACAGAAAACAGCAAGACACTCGATAAGACAATAATGTGGAGGTCATTGTTGCTCAAGGGAAGGGGATTGTCTCTCCCTCTTCTCTCAGTGTCCCGCTACTCCAGTGCTGTCTCCGTGAGTCAAGAC
>NW_003546299.1:219187-264149 GCF_000090795.2 Amphimedon queenslandica | reverse complement strand
ATTGACTGTACTGACATGATGTCAAGTGATGAAGGATTATATGAGTGAGTTGTTGTATGTATATTCTTAAATTCAATACAGAATTAAAACAAAATTTAACAACAAAATTAATGACCTTTTGATGCATCATTCAACCTTGCATTTACTAGTATTCCTTAAATGTGATTTAGGTGGCTTAAGCAAATGAATTTCTATGGTGCATCGCTGTTACAAAATATACCAGATCACATTGATATTGAGCAGGTATTATAGTCAAGTAAAATTCAATGTCATTCACAGATTATTGTAGATAATAAAGAAGATTGGTAATCCACAAGAGCATGTATATCAACTTGTAAGTCAGTGCTACATGTACATTAACTATCACATGTCTGTGATAATAGCACATAGGAAGTGGCATTCAATAAATTGTCATTTGTGATGACTACATTTTTTAATACCAATGGAATGCTTCTATTGTATTGTTCTTACAGTTTAATCTGATCATATATCATTGCAGATATTTGATGTAATAGCAGTACCTAATAGTGTTGATGCTGCTTATACTGCAAATGATCTTAATTGGCATATCGATCAAGATTTCTTTGAGTCACCGCCAGGAGTACAAATTCTTCATTGCTTAAGGTTCTTTCTTTTCACATTCTCTGCTTCTTTATGACCTGGGGGCGAATCCCCCAGGTCGTTCCTATAATTACTTTCACCCACGTGCAATGTGCATATAAATGTTAAGACTTACATTTCTTCTATACATGTTGTATTGGAGAAATGACAAATTGAAAGGCCTTAGCAACCACCCGCCCACGCCCTTCACATAAAGTAGGTGTGGCCACAGCAAACAAATTGGTGGCTTGCACGTGGGAGCTTTCTAACAGCAAAGGAACATAGACTTTAAAAAAGGTCTTAAAATAAATTTTTTAAAAAGTCTTGAATAAAAAGTTTTAAAATAAAGACTTTTCTAGAAGCATTAAAAGGTAGAGAGAAACTTTATAAGTCTTAATAAGTGCCCAGCTGTACTTGCAAGGTGGTGAAAACAATTATAGGAATATTTTTACACTGTTACGCTTGTTTTCATACAATTTTTTTACCTGTTTTCTCTTGTTAATAGGTTTGACAATTGTGTTTCGGGTGGCGAGACACTTTTGGTTGATCTTTATAATACTGCACAGAAGTTGAGATCCAAGTATCCTCATCACTTTAAGGCGCTGAGTGAAATACCATACAGTGTTCAAAGGATACATGAAACCCTTGAAACGTAGAAAAGAGAGAACGAGAGGAGAGAAAGCAATCCAAGGAGAGAGGGAGGGGGGAGAGGAAGAGGGGAATGTGTGCATAATAAGAATATAACCTTTTTTAGGGAAAACCCTGTCTCCTTCCTTATGCGCAGACCGCACATAACTTTAGACAACTCTGGAGAAGTAAAGCTAAATGATCATCTCACAGTAATTGTATATATATATATTAATTTATAGATAATATCACTGAACTTTTGCCCACATCATCATGGACCACTGCAAGCCACTGAGGTCAGTGATACCTTTATGTTAAAAGATGCTGCTACTCAAAGAATCCATTTTACAGGATAAGATTGAAGAGTATTACGAAGCATTCATTGCTTTCTCAGCCATGCTTGATGAATCACCTACTAAGGTTAGCTTCTTTGAAATATTTTTACATATACATGTACTATTAATCTGTCATTAATAGTTGGCTCACAGATTGAGACCAGGTGAAGCTCTTTGTTTTAATAACAGAAGAATGGCTCACTCTAGGAACAACTTTATATTGAATGGAGGAGAGAGACATTTAAAAGTAAGAGATGATAGAATGAATCACATTATGTACATGATACTGCATTGCTAATAGGGAGGATATGTCAATATTGATTTCTTCAGGAGCAAATTTCAGCTACTGGCCAATAAACTAGGAACTGGCGAAATCTCAAAGAATGTTTTTAACTCAAGCTGGGTTACTCATTAACAATACCCCAGTATTAATCACTTGTTTACTCATTAACTAATACCCCAGTATTAATCATTCGTTTACACATTAACTAATACCCCCCTGCCAGTATTAATCACTCATTATTTGTTACTGTTTTAGAATAATCAATTTTTCATTGAATAAATTCATTATTAATAACTTACAGACGTCATCCCAATTGGGTGGGTGTGTTATTGACTTGTTTCTTCACTTGCATGCACAGTGACAATGGACGTCGAGAGTTTAACAAATACAGGCAGTACTAGGAAGATACCTTCTATTTCTGTTCACCAGGCAGAAGTTGCTCTTAGGCTTGGTAAGAAGGATGTACCTCTGATTGGTTCTGTTTACTTTTTATGCTGTTTTTTCAGGTTTTTTGAGGAAGGTCTATGGCATATTAACTGCCCAGTTATGTCTGACTCTGATTGTTGGCATTGCTTGCATGACATCACAAACTGTCAAGGGTTTTGTTCAAGGAAGGTACGTATTCATTGAATAAAACTTCTAATATGTTTGGATGGGTGATGCATGAGACTAGTATAATTATTAATCCTCACTTAGCACCACTTTGTGGGAACCTTGAATGCTGCACTTTCATAAAACAAATATTTTTTTGTAATTTTACAGTCCCGTTCTTATTATTGGTTTAACTATTGGTGCACTGGTTTCTCTTATTGCTCTGATTGTGATGAGACACCAAACGCCTATCAACTTCATTTTACTTGGAATATTTGTAAGTCTAATATTATTATATATTATAGTCCATATTGTGGGATGGGACACAGCACGAAGGCATGTATATTATACCAGAAATTGTAATATAAATTTGGGAGTGAAGTGAAACGAATAATGTTGATTTATCTGTTTTATTTTATATACCAGACTCTGTCAGAATCAATATCACTTGGAAGCATCATTACTTATTATGATCAAGGAATCGTCATCAAAGCATTCATCATTACTACAGCTGTCTTTGTATCCCTCACCCTCTACTCAATGCAGAGCAAATATGATTACAGCACATGGGGAGCAAGGTATCTTTTAAGTTTTAATTGCCCTCTTACACACATTTTTAATTTCCTCTCTCTCTTTCTCTCCCTCTAATAGCCTATTTACTTTACTGTGCATTCTCATAGTAGCAAGTTTCATGCAGGTAGAGTGGTAGACTATTATAACCAAGTGATAATCCCACAAACTCTTTACCATTGCTGTAGGTTTTCTTTTGGTCTGAGGCACTTGATTTTGTCATATCTGTTGGTGGAGCCCTGATATTCTGTGGTTTTATATTGTTTGATACATACAGGATAATGCATAGACACTCTACTGAGGATTACATCATTGCAGCTGTGGAGCTTTATCTTGATTTCATTAACCTCTTCATTTATATACTTCGCATATTAGATGCACTGAAGAATAAGTAACATTTAATACAACTCTAAACTGATGTCCTATATTTAATCATTTCTGTGTTATATATATATTTAGCCATCTATTAATTGAGTTTTGTTTGAGTTGAGTTAAGTTGAGATTGAGAATTAAAAAATTTTTTAAATTGACCACGCCTAACTGTATGCATAATGCATGTATTGGTGGCCGTCGAAGTCGAACGATCTGCAGTAAATAATCAGCTCAGAATGTGGAGGTCGTTGTGGCTCAAAGGAAGGGGATTGTCTCTCCCTCTTCTCTCAGTGTCCCGCTACTCCAGTGCTGTCTCCGTGAGTCAAGACGGGAAGAAGATCCGTCTCTCAGTGGAGGGTGAGCCTGAGAGAAGGTATCATGGTGTCTGGCTGAGACACAACTGTAGATGTCCAAAGTGTCTCATTGTGTCTTCTAATCAAAATATTGTCCATCATAGTGAACTGGTGGACTTACATATCAAAGAAGCTTCTCTTGATGATGGTAAATCCGTTTGCTGTGTAAATTAACTGTAACAGAGTGGGCTGGATGATGGCATTGTCTTCTCTGTAATTAATTTTGTCATGTTTTGTTAAGGAAACTCATTGTGTATTACCACACAGGATCTGTTCATGTGAAGTGGGATTCAGCTAAAGGCCCTCATTCTTGTTCGTTTAATGTGAAGTGGTTGAAGGAATTCGATTACTCTTCTCCCAATGCTTTTGATAAAAAGAATGAGAGCTCAAAGCCAATTGTAACAGTAAGTTAATAGACTGATTTGTATTCAGTTCATGAGTACTATAGGACACTCTACCAACTATTGACTGCGCTGACATGATGTCAAGTGATGAAGGATTATACGAGTGAGTTGAATTTCCTAATATTCACTTATTTATGTATTTATTTTTGTTCCTATATCATGTACTATTATTCATTTCTGTCTTATTTTCATTAGCTTTAGATAATTTTCTTTTTCAATTAAATTGATGTACTAGTCTTTTTAATGCTTTAGGTGGCTGAAACAAGTGAATTTCTATGGAGCATCACTAATAAGAAATATACCAGATCACATTGATGCTGATCAAGTAACATTTGAATTAAATTAAGTCTCATTCCTAATAATAATTATATATTGTAGATATTAAAGAAGATTGGTAATCCACAAGAGCATTTATATAAACTTGTAAGTCAGTGAGCCTTCACTCCAATGTGTGAATAATAAGTAGATTTTGAATTAATTTTTATGGGGCACTTACACTAAAAATTCATATTTCACTATATCTAAATATAGCATTTTTTATTTGATTCAATGCCGTGTATACTTTATATGGGCAAATGCCCTTGATTTGTTTCATCATTGTTACAAAGACTTATCATCCAAAGTTACGTGATATTGGCTCATCATTTTGTAGATATTTGATGTCATAGCAGCTGAGAGTGTAATTGATGCTGCTTATAGTACAGATGATCTTCTATGGCATATGGATCAAGGGGTTTTCGAGTCACCGCCAGGAATACAATTGCTTCATTGCTTAAAGTACCACACCTCCATCATCCTTGTTTATTTTTGTGATTGTCATGTTTTTTCTCTATAAAAAGGTTTGATGATTGTGTTACAGGTGGTGAAACTGTTTTAGTCGATCTTTACGATACTGCACAGAAGTTGAGATCCGAGTATCCTCATCACTTTAAGACTTTAACTGAAGTACCTTACAGTATTCAAAGGATACACGAAACCCTTGAAACGTAAGAAAGAGCAGACATAAAAAGAAAAGAGAGAGAAGAATCATGAAAACATGAACTAGTACTATAAATGTAATATTTAATCATTTTAGAGAGAATCCTGTCTCTTTCCTTACACGTAAACCTCACATATCTTTGGACAGTTCTGGAGAAGTACATTTGCTTGATGAAGTAAACATAGATTAATTTTAAATTTATAGATAGTATCAATAAACTGGTCCCCACAGTTTCATGGGCCGTTGCAAGCCACTGAGGTGAGACTCTGCCTTTTATTTTTTTGTGGAAGATGCTGCTACTCAACAAAATTTGTTTTTATAGGATAAGATTGAAAAGTATTATGAAGCATTCATTACTTTCTCAGCCATGATTGATGAATCACCAACTAGAGTAAGGCCTTCATACATGAGGCAGTAAGGCAGCTTGTTTGCCAGTAACCAAGCCAATTGTAATCCATTGCCAAGTAGAACAGACTGGCAGTATGCTGCTTGTAAAGTTTGAGTATTCACTAATGTTTCAAGCAACATTTTAGCTGCCTTGTGTACAAAGCTTATGTGATTGATAAAGTTTTATCTTTACTTGTCATTAACAGTTAGGCCGTAGACTGAGACCAGGTGAAGCTCTTTGCTTTAATAACAGAAGAATGGCTCACTCAAGGAATGCCTTTGAATTGAATGGAGGAGAGAGACATTTAAGAGTAAGAGATGATAGAATGAATCACATTATGTAAATGATACTGCATTGCTAATAGGGAGGATATGTCAATATTGACTTCTTCAGGAGCAAATTTCAGCTACTGGCCAATAAACTAGGAACTGGCGAAATCTCAAAGAATGTTTTTAACTCAAGCTGGGTTACTCATTAGTATAATATTTCTATTGACTGCTTCAATATTTCCATTTGGAAAACTGTATTTTTGCACGTTGTAATGTATAATTTTGCATTTTTTAGAACATACCATGTCTTTTGTGTTCCTTCAAATGCTGCATAAAAGTTACTGAGTTACAAACCCACCAAAGCATTCTGTTTTTTTGTAATAAAAGATTGGCTAACAATAGTGTTTCTCTTTTTCTAATTTTTTTTCACCTCCTCTTTTATTAAGTAACAAAATCTTATTTATAGGTTATTGCTTTACTTCAAAAAAAAAAATCAAAAATCACCAGAAACAAATACAAATAAACTGGGAAAATAACAATAATAATAATTAATAATAATAATGTACATACGGTAATAGTAAATACATATACAGCAAATTATTATCAAAAATGAATTATTGAGCGATTCCAGAGCACTCAGTACAGCAAAACAAAAAAAAATAACAAACACAATTTTAAATAGTAAGATTGACAGCGAAAGCCATGATGAATTGAATAGTACAACAACAATAATAATAATACTTGTAATAATAATAATAATATAATATAATAATATTCTCTAGTGCTTCATTAACCGTGTAGCTGTCTGTCCTTACGAATTTCCTTGTCTCTCTCCAATTGCTTCTGATTGTTGCTACGAATCCGATTAATTCTCTTATCAAGATCTTCATCTCTTCTAGACAACCTCTGGAGTATTAAGAGAGAGAAAGGATTAAAAGTCGAAATTGAATAATAAAAAAAATTAACATTATTATTATTTTTATTACATTATTATCTGATCTTGTTTGATGTTCGTTTAGCAACTTGGCAAACCTCTGTCCTTTTCTAAGCTCCTGCTCGTCAAGTATCCCTTCTCCTTGATTCTTCCTCTCCTTTTCTCTCCTGCAAACAAAATAGAATGATAATATTCTTAGTACAGGGACTTTGACCTGATTTTTGAGTAATTTTTAAAAATTCATAAAAAATCCAAATTTGATTGGAATCAGCTCAAATTTGAAACATAATATAAGAGCATGTATATGTATCAGGAAAAAAATATAAAAATAAAGAATTCTCTACTTTTCATTTTTGGCTAAGCATATTGTATGTTTAGCATACCACATGCTTAGCATAGTATATGCTAAGCATTCAGAATCCTACTTCATCTTGTCTTTTTTTTAATTTTTTATGTTCTTGTAGTCCATGGTTTTTTCCAAAAAATGGCTCCGAAATCACCCCAAATTTTTATTAAATTTTCTGATACTTATTGATGTCCTTATGCTATGTAGAAAGTTTGAGTCAATTCCGACAAATATTTTTTGAGTTATATATGAGCATTTAAAAAAATGGACCAATTTTTGAAAATTACCCAAGGCTATAGCCCATGGTTTTTTCCAAAAAATGGCTCCGAAATCACCCCAAATTTTTATTAAATTTTCTGATACATATTGATGTCCTTATGCTATGTAGAAAGTTTGAGTCGATTCTGACAAATATTTTTCGAGTTATGAGCATTTTAAAAAATAAGCCAATTTTTGAAAATTACCCAAGGCTATAGCCCATGGGTTTTTCAATAGGTCTAAACCATGGGCCCAGAACCATGTACTATAATACAAAATTCTTACAATTTTCAATGCATATACATGTACTTATTTTGTGTAGAACTTTGAGGTGATTCTATCAAAATTAAAGTTTTGATCACTTTTATTAAAGTTGCTCGACAACCCCTCCGCTATTATAAGACTTTTCGGCTTATAAAGGACACAATTTAGCTCATTTACATTGTAGCATGCTTTGTAGGAAACTCTGAGTATTAGCATAAAAAAACTAAAATTTACTAGTCTTGCCCGACAAAATAATACCAGGCTCAGACTGATATAAAATACTGTATACTTATGCACAATGTAATGTCTCCACACCTGAAGGCCTGAGCTATCTCCATCGCACTCCCTTTAGCTTCTCTTGTCTGACCTCCTCTCCTTGAGTAAAAAATAATAATAAATGAAAGATTTATAATACTGCATGTACATGTACATATACATGCAACTACACCTGTACCATGTACATGTATAACTATATATGTATTTAATATGTGCATGCATGTGTATTGTGTACATTATCAACACAAATACATGTACATGTACATGTAGATACCTATTCCCGATCCTTCCTGTATGAAATGGTTTCCTGTCATTTGGTGAAGGGCCTAGTCTGCTCTCGAGGTTGCTGCTAATCTTATGCTGCTGTCGATAGTCTGATGCTTCTTTCTTACGCTCTACACGCGAAAAGAAAAAAGAAGAAAGAAATGATTAATTAATGCAAATGACATACCTATATCTCGCTTGCTTAGGTATAATCTCTCCTTTACTGGCAAGCGAGTGTCGTCGCCATCATTCTCTCCGTCACCTTTAGAGGCACGGTCTTTGAGTAGTTTACGAGAGCGAGAGGTGAGAGGCTTTCGACCGGAGCTCCCGTTAGGGTTACGTTCGGGAGTGAGACGAATTGGAGAGCTTATGAGACCGGGAGCAGACGCATCTTCACTGCCGCTATCAGGAGGAGGAGGCGTGTCTGTTTTGGGCGGGTCCTTTTCTTCGGTGTCGAGAGCTGAATGACAAAGAATTATTTTTCACACAAACAACAAGGGTTGGACAAAAGAACTCTACAAGCAGCTTCTATACGCTTCTCCACAGTACATTGTATTAATGCAAAACTGTAGATACTGACTTTACCTTCTCCTCCCAATGATGACCCATTGTCTTCTTCCTCGCCAATCTCTTGTCTGACTATCCTCTCCTGTCTCACTTCTGTCACATGGTCTTCGCTGTTGTTCTCCGTTCCTTCCAAACCTCTCGTCATTTCGTCAAGCGTTTCCCCAAGCTCCTCTTGTGGACAGCCTTCATTAGGAGTGTCAGAGTCCGACGGATCCAACTGTCCCTCTTCTTCTTCTTCTTCCTCCTCGTCCTCCATTAGTATGACTCTGCTCTCCTCTCCCTCTCCTGCCCTTGATTCCTCTCTATGAGGGGGAGACTCATTCTCTCCGTTAGTCTCTGGAGGCGTGGAGGGAGGCCGAGGGGAGGACTCATCCTATAGCAACCAGAGGTAAAGACAAGGGGAGTATTTAACGAGCCTTGCCTTCTCCGGGAGCGTTGGCTTCTTTCTTACTTCCGATTTTAAAGTAAACACCACTATACAGGGTAAGGGAGGAGAAAGAAAGAAAAAAGTAAAAATTAAATAGGACACTGATCTTTCACAAGATACATGTACATGGCTAAAAAATTTGGTGAAGTACATGCAAGTTTTAGTGGATTTGGTGAATTAAGGTCCATTTGCCAAAATTTTAGTCTCCAAATTTGTTCATGACCTCATTTAGAGTCAACTCACCTAATTTTCTAGTAATAATTACGGTATGTACATGTGCATGTAGCATGGTACGTGTAGGTGTACTCACTGTCGGACTGTTCATCTTCATGGAGGTATCTCTCAATGTCTTCCATGCTCTCATCATAGTCCAGCTCTTCATCAAGAGGATCAAGCCCGGTCAGGCCACTCGACTTCTCAATTTTATCTACCAGGACTTCATCTTCCCTGTAACAACAATAATAACAACAACAATAAAAAAAATAGATAAACAGATAATGATAATACAACATGTAGTTTTAAATTTTGGCCATGTAGTTCATGTCCTATGGTTGATACTTACAGCAACAGGTCCTCTTCTGTTTTGTGTTGTTTGGAAGGAAGTACCTCACCATGATGGCTTCTCTTTCTCTTCCTTCCTCCTCCTCTCTCCTCCTCTCGAGTTTCAATGAATCTCTCTGACCCAGAGGCAAGCCTTAGTCTCTTGTCAACATCAACGTCTCTTCTTAATGACCCTCTCCTCTCTCTCTCTCTCCTAGGCGATGGCTCTCTTGGTCTCCTAGGCGATGGTCTCCTAGGCGATGGTCTCTTAGGCGACGGTCTCCTAGGTGATGGTCTCCTAGGTGATGGTCTCGTAGGTGATAGATTTCTTCTCATTCTGGGGCTCCTGTCCCTTACTATTCTTCCTGGTGGTGGGCTCATTCCTCTGGCTCTAGGAGGAGGAGGAGGTGAGACGTTACGTCTTTCCCTAACTCTTCTCGGTGATACCCTCCTGGGGGGAGGGGGAGGAGACCTCAAACGAGGAGGGGGAGGGGACACTAACCTGTGCCTCTCATAAAGGACCTCATCAGCACGAGGAGGAAGGACATGTCTCCTTGGTGATGGTCTCCTTGGCGAAGGTCTCCCAGGCAACATTCTCCTTGGAGATGGTCTCCTTGGGGACATTCTCCTAGGTGATGGTCTTCTTGGCGATGGTCTCCTTGGTGATAGTCTCCTTGGCGACGGTCTCCTTGGCGGCAGTGGGTGTAGGTTATGTCTCCATCCATCATCTTCTCTCCTTGGCGACGGTCTCCTTGGCGATGGTCTCCTTGGTGAGCGTCTCCTAGGCGATGGATAATCTTTTCTAGAATAGGAAGGTGATTGCTTCCGAGGAAAATAAGGAGAGTGTCTTCTTGGAGGGAGGGTGGGAGGGGGAGTGAAGTGGTGCCTGCGATGATGAGAAGGTGAGGAGGAGCGTGGCCTACGCCCACTCATTCTAACTGGTCTTGGAGAACCTGAGACATAAGGACCTCTCTGAGGGGAGGGGCTACCACGCCTACCTCTTCTGTAATGAGGAGAATGGGCCGGAGGGGGAGGAGAATGAGAATACGAACTATAACTGGATCCACTTTGAACCGAGACAGAGCGAGAGGAGCGGCTAGACCCAGAATGAGAGGCTCCTTCTTCCTTAGAGTAAGAGGAATAGGAGGAGGAGCTGGAGGAGGAGCTACGGGATGAAGACTTGCTCGAGTGAGAGGGCAAAGGATGAGAGTTATGAGACGTGGGTCTGGTTTGAGGACGGGAGAGCCGGGAAGGAGGGGGACGAGAGAGATGAGAGGGAGGGGGACGAGGAGGGTGGGAGGAGGGAGGGTGAGAAGGAGGAATAGGAAGAGGGATACGGTGGTAGTGTGAAGCAGGTAGTAATGGTTGGGATGGAGTTGGGAGAGGCAATAGAAAGTCCTGTCATTAAAATAAACACAAGTTTTACACATTATGGTTGAAATGAGGAGCTAATGGATTGATCTTGACATGAAATTTTATTAAAATAACACAAGGAAAAGCTGGCATAGATATGTGAATAACACAACTTATACAAGTACATAAATGTATAAGTTGTATGCATGTATGTAGGTAATGGTAACTTACTTGATTACGTGAGCTGCTGGAATAACCCTGTATAAAAGAAGAGAGGAAACAGAGAAAGAAACAGGAAAGATAACTTATAAAATATAATTATTATATTAAATATAATGCAACTGGAATCCATCGGTAATGAAATTACCCAAATCATAGCCCAAATGCATGTACATATTATTGAAAAAAATTGGGTGTGGATGACAATAAATAGCAACTATTAACCAAAACAGTTACAAACAAAATGAAGCTCATCACACAATAGAAAATATTCTTTTAGACACTGGACAAAAATTTGACCCCACCCACCCTTACATGATGATGCTGGCCAGGCCTTGATTTTAAAGCATTCTCTCTCAGTCTCTTCAACTCTAACTCGTCATAATCCTCCGCCATTATGCATGTAGAAATACTCCTTGCTTTAGCAGACAGTGGCCTCAGGACAATCGGATTACCTGAACAAGAGAGCAGCCATCTTGAAAATCTTTAAAATAATAACCACACCCAGCAAACGAGGTCAGAACACGCCCCTTTTGAAACCACGCCTATTTTAGAAGGAAACGCCCATTAAGATGGCGGACGGTTTCGATGTAGGAGAAATACTGTCAGGAGCTAACCTGGACTGGACTCCGCTGGGAGAGGGTTTTGCAAAGTGAGAGAAAGAGTTTGAGATGAGTTTTGTATATTTTTGATCTTTTTATAAGATGTTACATGAACTATGATGAACTTGAATGGAAGGTTGACCTTGCTAATCAGAAAGCAGTAGTGGCACCCTATGGAGGATCAATAGGTATATAATATCATTAATACGATGCTTATCATGTACACAATTACTTCTATATTGTTCTCTGACCTCCCTCTCTCTCCTTTCTCCTAATAGCTGTATTAACAAAGCATGAAGGATGGTCTGATATCACTACATACACATTGGCTGCAAAGAAAATAGGATTCATCAAAGTACATACTAAAACGCAATCATTTATCTCCTCTCTCTCTCTCTCTCTCTCTTTTTTTAGCTTGAAGGTGGTAAGATAGTTGGTATGGGTTGGACAGCGTCTGAGGATCTGGTCCTGATATACGATGACGGGACTATGGTAGTCTATACTGTTCATGGCGTCATGAAGTTTCAGAGATTACTAGCTCGAGTAGGCATATTCCTCTCTTCTTTTGTTCTTATGTTTTTAATTTGTGCTATGTAGAAAGTTTGAGTTGATTTCAACCAAAGATTTAAAGTTACATGTATATACAAAAATGTGCTAATTTTTGGAAAAATACCCTGTACTATAGCCAATGGTTTTTTAAAAATAAAAACGGACTCCGGAATCACCCCTAATATTTAGTATAATTTCCTGATACATATTGTTCAATTCAGAGCCCTATACCTGTATATATGTATATGATTGATTGTTTCTTATTCTTTTTAGGAAATCAGAGATCACCGTGTTGCTCAAGTCAGGTTTTTCCATTCAATCGAAGGATTCGCTGGCTTTGCCGTAATGACCTTTGATTATCATTTCTATGTAGTAGCAGACTCCGACAGAGATAAGGATGACATTCGAGTCAAAACGCTAGCAGAGCTACCTTGTGAGGCGTACATTTTAATTAATTTATACTTAAGCTCTCTTGTAGCTGGAACTTTGAATACTTGTCCCTCTTGCTGGGCTGTCATGCCTTCTGGGAAGAATGTTGGAGTCATTGCTGTGGTTGAAGGCCAAGTGTATCTAATGCAGTCATTTGAGACAGTTCCTATAGTAAGACAAGGAGAAGGAGAGAGTAAATAATGAATGGATCCATATAGAATAATGGTCATGTGTACATTGTACTACCGTACCAGATGATTTATTGGCGAGGAATTAACATTGGCGATTGGCGGTTTTATGAAGAAATTGCCAATATAAAATCCGCCATTTTGTTTTGATCTGAGCATGCTCAATGGTACGTGGCACAAAATTGCCAATATAAAATTTACCAATAACTTTCCACAGGAAATTTTGCCAAATATTACTCTTGCCAATAACTCATCTTGTACAGTATATGCATTATAAAATATATAAAATATAATTATGGTAAATATACATGTACATGCAAGTACTTATATTTATATAGACTATAATTGACAGTAAACATTATTATCATTGATAGAGTGTTGCTTGTAAAGATTCTAATAGACAGTGGACATCAATTGCCATATCACTCAGTGGCAAGGCAGCAGCACTCATTGATAAGACTGGATACATATGGGCCGGATCGTCCGATTTCAAAGTACAAGCAATACGCTTCAATCCTCACTTTTCACTCGACTCTTTCTTATAGTCGCAAGAAGTAGAGTTTGATATCCAAAGCTCGTCGAATGTCTTACAAATGGAATGGTGAGTTCTTTGCAAATGCTGTCTCACTCTCCCCCTCTTTTGCTTCTCTCCAGGTCTGGCAATGATTTCATTGTTCTTTTATATGAGAAGTTTATTTTCCTTAAAGGCCTTGCAAAGCACTGGTGCAAGTATCCTCTCACTATTCACTGTGTATTGTAACCGTGTTATAAGGAAAGCATGGGCCATGTAATAATCTGTCCTTTCTACAAAAAATTGGTTTTTAAATCTTTTTTTTTACATTTCTAGCATATATATATATATATTTATTGATGCCCCTATACCATGTAGAAAGTTTGACCTGATTCTGATATCAGTTCAATTATGATGATACAGTCATGTACATGTTGTGTGCCTTCCTTAGCCACTGGTATACAGGCTACCCAGTAAAGGCCCGTGTGTCCTTGCAGCTGAGATCGATGGAGTCAGATTGGTTACTAACACCACCTGTGAGTTTATTCACAGGGTACCAAGTAAGTCACCAATACACTACTGGGTATTAAGGCTGTCCTTATACAGAGAGCTCACTGAGTGTATTGAAAGTGGCTTCGCTTCAACCAGGAGCTATTCTCAATGACGCCTACAAGGAGTACATTGTACGTGTGTGTATATCTATTGACTTAATCTCTTTCACTTTCCCTTAGGGTGACGAGAGCCACAAAGCTGACGAGTACATTAGATATATTAAGGACAAGCTCCCTGATGCTGTACTCCAGTGTATTAGCGCTGCCTCTGAAGAATTTGAACCAAAGATTCAGCAAGCATTGCTCATGGTCAGCCATTTAAAATAGCGCTCCAGTACATGTGATGTAAAAATTCTATTATTATTAATCTCTCTTTAGTCTGCTAATTTTGGTAAAGGGTTCCTTGGTCCTGATGTATCTGATGATATCATTACTGCTTTTGTTGAGACTGCTCGGAATCTTCGTGTCCTTAACTTTGTTCGTGACCCGGCCATTGGAATACCCATCACATACAGACAGTAAATTAAACCTTTCCCTTTTTCTCCTTTTTAATTAAGTCTCTCTCCTCTCCCCCTTCTCACTTGTCCTTTTCACTTTATAAATGTATTTATTTCATCCCTTCTCTCTCTCTCTCTCTTTCTCCTTCTTCTCACTTTTCCTTTTTGTTTTATAAATGTATTTCTTTCCTTCCTTCTTTTTCTCTATTCTCTCATGTTCTCTATCATTATTAATTCTTTGTTAGGTTCAGTCGTTTGTCTCCTGGTGTCCTCGTGGACAGGTTGACCAATCACAGGCAGTACCCGGTAGCACTCGAGATTTGTAATTATTTGAAATTACCCTCCGATGTCGGGGAAGTTAAAGTCCTCACACAGTGGGCCCTCCACAAAGTATGCACACTCACTCATTCTATCCTAATCACTCAGTTTAAAGGCTGGTTTACAATATTACGCTAGTCCTGGCGTTATGTTGACACTGGAATAGAATCTGGTTCTATTCTAGCGGAAAGCATGCGACAAAAGGTCAAATCGCTCACACTTTTGATTAAAAATTGACAGTACGCTGGCCTAATGGGATATTGTAAACCAGCCTTATTAAGGAAACTTTTCACATGCATGTACATGTACATGTAATTGATCATACACATGTATATGTATATTTATTTAGTACATTTACTTGTACACTATCTATTATAACTACTCAATAGTTTTATCCAGCAATCTTTCTACATGCATGTATTTGACAATTGGCATACATGTACATGTACATGTACATGTATGCATTTACAGTATATTTTTTTTGTAGGTTAGGGATAAGACTGTTAGCGACACTAAAGTTGCTAATATGATACTGACCCGATTCAAATCCTGTGGTATTGTTATATCGTATGCTGATATAGCGAGAGTGGCGAGACAAGAGGACAGGAGGACACTAGCAGCTCAACTACTAGAGCATGAGGTACTGGTAGAGGACCAGGTGCAGATGCTATTAGAGATGGATGAAGCTGACAAGGCACTGGATAAAGCCACTAGTAGCTGGGATGCGCAATTAGGTAACTATCCTCTTTATAATATTAGGGAGAATAAAAATAATGAAAAAGAATAAGATTGTGATTGGTGGATTCATATGTAGATGCATAGTAAGTATTTTGTCTCCCTGATCAGCTTCCCAGGGACTACGATAAGTACAGAGTCTACTTGATTCAATACCAATAGCCATATTAGCCAATAAGAAGGATAATCCTTGATGCTATGAAGAAGAGACTAAGATGCTGATAGAATGATTCAAGAGATAATATTGACATCTATAAGATATTTTCCAAATGTCTTCCTATTGTCAGAGCATGTGCAAAATGAAGGTCAAAGGTTTAATTTAAGTATATGAAGTCTCCAGTCTAATATTTCAAGCATTGCCTCTGTAGTGTTTCTTAGCTTTATTTGTTGATTGTTACTTTGTGCAGTTTATGAAGTGTTGGAGAGGATGAAAGGGTCTCAGAGGACATCGGATTACATGAAGGTATTTAATCACAGACCCACGGCGGCTGCCCTCTATAAGAAGGTATGAAAGGCATTCACTATATTTCTACTGTAGCCTATAGCTGGCTTATACTAGAGTAGAGCATCAGTTGATTGTGTATTTCTTTGTTAGTATTGCAAAGAGAATGATTCTGAGGGGCTTGTCAATCTCTGTCATCAGGAAAGTGATTTTGTTGGTGCTGGAATACATCTTCTATCTCAAGCCTATCGCGTAGTAAGGAGATCCCCCGAATTATTATACTGAGTATAGCAATAATCTGTATATATAATCATTATAATGTATATACCTATGGTATAATTTAAAATGCCTAAACTGCATCTAAAAGTATTTTTAAAAGGTGCAATACTGCAATAGCGTAGTGATAATGATTGTTTTTCAGGCAAAGCCCAAGGAAGAAAAAGATGAAAAGGAGAGAAAAGAAGCAAAAGAGAGATTCTTAGTCCCAAGACAAGAGCTGGTTAAGCAAGCGTACAAGGAATTCACGGATGGACAGTTGTCATTTCATATGAAGGTATTTAATCTTATAATTACAATACAGCATCTTTACTTCATTCCTCTTCAACATATGTCCTTGTTCCCCCCCCCCTCTCTCTCTCTCTCTCTCTCTCTCAGGTTATAGAGGATCAAGACAGGCTTCATAGAGAGCAGACACAGCTTAAGGAGGATCACAAGTTTGATACAGTCGGTTTAACTTTATTTTCAACAATAATGGAGGTATGTGTACTTATATTGAATGCACCTATAATGTGTGTGTGTGTGTGTGTGTGTAGTGTGTTAGAAGGAGTCAGTTTAAAGTAGCCGATAATTTGAAAAAGAAGTTTGCCATGCCTGACACACTGTAAGTTATGGATACTATATTTATGTTGTAGCTTTTAGAGAGAATTCTCTATTTTCATTACTCAGTAACTATTGATTTTCTATTAGTTTTTGGTGGGCAAAGCTAAGAGCTCTTGCATCAGTCGCTAACTTTGAAGAAATCGAGAGATTCTCAAAACAAAAGAAATCTCCGATAGGCTATGAGGTAATTTGTTCTACAACACCTCTTCTGTACCTTTTTTCTCTTTCTCTCTCTCTCTCTCATCTATTGTAGCCATTTGTTGAGGTTTGTTTGCAAAAGAACAGATTTACAGAAGCTAATAAATACATCCCTCGCTGTCCTCCTAATAAAAGATGCAGACTGTACATGATAACTGGGTAAGTACAGAAAAAAATTATAATGTATAACATTTTAGAAATACAATGCTAAAAATTAGATCACTATTATTTAATTATAATAATACTCTCTTTCTCCTTCATTTAGTGATTGGCATAAAGCTGCTGAGACTGCTGCTAGTGAGAGGAATATTGCTGCTTTGGATGAAATGCTACAGCGTCAAGGCCGCAACGATGCAGCATTGGTTGACTACATTAAACAAATTAAAATGAAACTAGGGGCACAATGAAACTCACATTCCTCTTTCTCTCTTTCTCCGTCTATTATTTTATGTACACGTACAAGTGTGCTTGCTGAACTTTTTTACAAAATAACGATAATATTATATTATTAATATTATTGTTACAAAGGTATTATTATTATTATATTGTGTATTATATAAAATTTGCAATAAATATGTCTACTACGGAGGAGTGAGAAGAAGCATAGAGAGAGAAAGAGAGAGAGGAAGGAGGCATAAGTGAAGCACATAGTAAAAGTATTGAAGGAAACATCTACATAATATTTAAAAACTGCCTGTGAGAATGTGTGGTGGTGCATGCTTTTAAAAGTCAGTTTCAGCAGTGCTTCCGATGCTACTAAACCTTTGTGGTGAACCACTGGGAGGAGATGGTGCTTGTGTTGGTGATGATATAGGTTGTTTTCCCTAAAATAATAAAAGTTGTAATAACTGAAATACATTTCTCTCTCTTTACCTGTGCTAGAAGATATTTGTTTAATATTTGCTCTGACCAGATGAGGAGTCGTAGTCCATCTGGCGGTATCCTAACCTTCTCTGGCTTCTTGTTCAACATGTACAGCAATCGAGTGAGATCTCTCATCACGTTTCTATAAAGAGCATCATAAACCTTTCTTTTTTAGCTGATTTCTCTCTCACTTGTATTGCGGAACGGCCGGTGAGGTTTGGGGCAGCTCTTTCAATCTTTTTCTCATGTCATTCAACATTCTTAAGAACACTACTGATTGCTCACGAAGTACACCAAGTCGTTCAAAGAATTCCTCTCTCTCTTCTTCATTTACTACAAGAGAAGAGACAAGAGAGAGGTAATTAGTTTAGATATAGGTATTTAATTACAGCATATCATGCATGCATGTGACATATGCTTTTATTCTCAAGGAAAATTAAAATTTAATCTCAAAATTTTATGTACTGCGTAACCCTTTGCTTACCATAATACGTGTCATCATCAATCTCAAAGTGTTCGTCAACTGCACTTTTTCGATTATCAGACTAATGTTAAAGAAAAATTGTATCACTTTATTCAAATTCTCTTACTGCTGTTCCTCCATCAAGCTCTTCAGCACTGTCATTTCTTATCGGTATCTCTTCCTCATCATATTTCCCTGCTTCTCTCTCCTCTCTTTCTGCAATGTTGAGCTCACCAACACTATAAATGAGAATAAAGCTAGTAAATAACTCTATTTTGCTTTGATCCAATCATTCCAATGTGTGCATAATGAATCTCTTTACTTTGAGCGCCTAAGACACCTGCAAGCAAGTGCAGCAATCAATATTGCAATGACAATAAGTATAGCTGAGCCAAGGACTATTATGACAATGATTGCCCAGTCCTGCAGTGCCTGAGTAGTTGCTGTGCCTAAGAAAGAGAAAGAAAGAGGGTTGGAGCACTATCTGGTTGGAGGCATTATTAATTTAGTGTCTAGTAATTAAATTCATAGTCTGTGCATTTCAATGTTCTGGAGCACGACCCACACACATAATCATCCACACATGCATCCTACAAGCACTAGTCTATTACACACATGCAATTGCATACAGATTGCTACAAATAACTACTGGCATAGTACAAATGCCTGTATGTAATGTCAGAGTACAATTTTACTATCATGCATTCATGTGCTGACCTATGCATGTCGAGACTGGTGAATTAAAGTTGTCAGTTTGTTCCACAGCAAACTGTGTACCTTCAGGACATCTTTGTAGGCACTGTCCGTCATAAATAACTGCAGTGCACCTAAGCTCATGGTATAAGATTAATTTTATTACCGAATTCTCACTTGTAGCAAGGGCCTTGAAAGTTTGCTCCACAATAGACGCAGTCCTGACTAAATCTACTGCATCTTGGATCAGGCTCTGCGGAACAAGGATATGCATAGTGATTAATCGTAAAAACTGGTAGTGCATGCAATTAAGTTTATGGGAGTCATAACAAAACAGTTGAAGAATTCCAAGTTATGTAAACAAGGAGTTTGTAGTATAGACAATGATTATTGATACTGTTGGAATGATTAATGAACTGATTTAGCACGAGTGCCCGTACCATTTGTCCCTCTACAATCTGTTTCTGAACCCGATGGGCTGAAGTAGCCAGTGTTACATAGGCACTCTGCATTATTCTGACACATTGAATTCTGTCCACATATTGTAGCCGGGTCCAATCCAGACCCACTCCCTAGTGTATGCTGATCGCATCCTGTAGAAAAAAAAAATACAGCAAAACACCAGTCACTGGTCGAGCATTTTGAGCATTAGCAACAGTAAAAGCATAGAAGCACTTTCAAAAACTGCAACTGCTGAAGCCGGATTTTACACTTACTTTCTGGTGATGACTGTCCATTTACTTGCAATACTAGTACTGTTAAACAAATTAACAGCGCTCTTGTATCGACGGTGCTTCTCTTCTTTCTAGTCATCCTATATTTCAACAGCAGCTCTAGCTTTTTTGTTTTGTTGGGGGCGTTGCTGCATTGCTCAGCGTCTGAGCCCCACCCTAATATCTTCCCACGCATCTAATCTAATTTTAGTAATTTTTAGCTAAAATCAAAATAATTTTAAGAGATTACAATTACAGATGAGATTTAACTAGAACAATCCTACATTATGCAACTTGCTACTTACTAACTAGCATATCATAAACAATCCATATTGCGTACAAAACCATAGTCCAATATTGTTACATAATATCTCATCACAGTTTAAAGGGAAAAAATCGTTAAGTTTATCTAGCCCCACCCCATTAAACTTAACATAAGCAAAAACAAAAGCTGGCAATGGCTAATCTTCTTTTAGTTCTCTTAGTTCTAGTCTCCTTTTCTACTCTCCTTCTATCCCACCAATACTGTATAATAGGAGCTGGCCCCTCAGGTAAACTATGCATGGTAATTCCTCATAATAATTATTATATTCCTCCCCCTTGTTTCTCCCTTTTATTGTCTCACTACTAGGGATGCAATTGGGATATTTTCTTCAGACATCAGGCAGAGACTATGTAATATTTGAAAGAAACTCCACCTCTGGTAAGCGATAATCTAATTGCTTAAATTCCAGAGTACTTTGATCTTCTAACTTTAATTTTTGTCATTTTAATTATTCTTAATAGGCTCTTTCTTTCGCCAATATCCTCGACACAGAAAACTCATCTCAATCAACAAACGCTACACTGGTAACAGAAAATGAATTGCTACTTCTTTATTAATGACGTATTTTTTAGGCTCAACTAATGAAGAATTCAATTTAAGGCACGACTGGAATTCATTGCTCAGCCATCATCCTGACTTGAAAATGAAACATTATTCAAAAGATTACTTTCCTCATGCTGATACAGCGGTATATGAGCATATACATAAGTTTTTACTGTACACGAGGAAACCTTAAGGAAATGGCATGCATAAAGTCTGCCTGGTTTTTATATTGATTTACCGTACCAGCCTTCCTGCTATTGTGTAGGCAGGGAATTTTGTAAGTAGTTATAATAATGATAATATCAGCAGAATCCATTCAACAACCAGTGATAGCCTTTATGTATATGTACATATATGGAGTGTGGAGTACATGTACATTGTGTATTTGTGTGCACAAACAGGCTTATATTTATTTTATATGTTTATATTGTTTAATCTAACTATTTTCATAGCATTTTTCATTTTCAATCAGGTCAAGTATTTTGAGGACTTTAGCTCAAAGCTAGGCTTGAACATCCAATACAATACAGAGATCAAGAAAGTAAAGAAAGACTTGGAGACAGGTATCTTTACTCTTACTGATCAACTGGGAAAAAACTACAACTGCCAAGTTTTAATAATAAGGTATAATGTCATCCACCCATTGTTCTAGTGAATATTATTTTATTTCTTTATCTTAGTACTGGATTATGGAAGCCACATATACCTGAAATCCCTGGTATTGAACTTATAGAGGTAAGGGATGGGTCCCATATGTGTGTATGTGTATTTTAAGTAAAATTAACATTTACATGGTTATATGTCATCAACAAACATTTGGCAAATAGAATTTGAAGCCCTACACTTATAGTTTCACTGCCCAAACTTTATTAGGTTAGAGTTACAGGCTACATTGATAGATTATTAGTTTAAAAATGCCTGAGTGGGCCTTGTATAGTATCATATTACCCTGTTGAAATAGTTGAAGTAAAAATTATTATACTCTTTTTGAAGGGCTATGAAAATGTTTCAGTTGATCCCGATGATTTTATTAATAAAGCTGTGTTCATTATTGGCCGAGGTAATCAATATCATCAAATAGAAACCGAAAGTACTATTAATTAATAATACAAATGTACGACAGGTAATGCTGGTTTTGAAACAGCTGCTAATATTGTAGGATCTGCTGCATTCATACACATGGCAAGCAGGTAATAGAGTATATAAGCATGTTATTGTTGTATTGTTGAGTGTTGTACTTAGATCACGCATTAAGATGGCTTATCAAACTCATTATGTTGGGGATTTACGGTAACATGTAACTATGATGTCAATGTTACTAATAGCTATTATGTAGGGCCATTAATGATGATCTTATTGATACTTATCAACTCAAATCACTTGATGGGCAATCTGGTACTTAACACATTATATTCTTTTTTTAAAGTTAAAAGTTATGAACCTTTATTTTTTAGCGTTCATATAGTTTTACTGTAAACTTTACAAACTTTCAAATGGCAGTATTGTCTTTATGCATGATTCTATCCTTTGATTTTTAGAAATTTACGAAAGTTTGGATTCAAAAATAATAATAAAAGATGGGAAATATTACATTATTCCAGCTAGTTCTTCTGGGAAAGACTTCCCTACTGATGGTAAGGGACATTCTGTGTACATGTTATATTTTTGTATGGTATAACATATTGCACTAGCTAACATTATTATTAATAGGTGAAGTAAGTGTTGGGTTTTATTTTCCATATGACAGTATCATAAGGTGTACTGGATTTAAGGTAAGTAAGCATTGCCATTATATTAAAATAATAATGTATGTTTTATTTTCATTTAAAGTTTGACTACTCGTTGTTTGACAAGTCAACCGATCCAGGAGTAGATCAATCATCACATGGAAAGTTTCCTTTGATGAAATCAAATTATGAGTCAGTTCTTGTTCCTGATATGTACTTCAGTAAGCTGTCTCATTCATAATGCCACTGCTAAAATTTTGATATTAATAGCTTATAAGATCAGCATCATTAAATTCCTTAAATTTACCAAAGGTTATAGCCCATGGTTTTTTCCGAAAAATGGCTCCGAAATCACCCTAAATTTTTATTACATTTTCTGATACATATTGATGTCCTTATGCTATGTAGAAATTTTGAGCCGATTCCGATGAAAAATTTTTGAGTTACGGCCATTTTTAAAATTGTGGCTTCATATACTACTTAATGCTGTATCAATTAAGTAATTACTTGTTTGTATAGCTGGTGTTATCAGTCACGCAGTGGACTATAAGAAATCAGCCGGAGGGTTTATTCATGGATTCCGTTACACTGGTAGGCCCCATGCATTACTTGTTCAGTACCCATTGATTGATATTATATATGCAGCAAGAGCTTTGTATCGTCAACTTGAGTGGCGTTATCATGCTGTAAAATGGCCGTCTGTGAGAATACCGGTATCCGACTTAACACTTTACTTGATTAAGAGGATAAATGAAGTCTCTGTGAGTATTAGAAGATATTTGGGTCTTCATTATAAAGTGTAGCAGTCAAGGATTATCTCTCTCTCTTCTCTCTTTTGCTTAGGGTTTGTATCAGATGTTTAATGTTCTTGGAGACCTGATGATAATAGGTGATTGAGTTTAATATGTTGTTGACATTAATTGGTTTTTGTTGACATTAATTCTTTTTAGAAAATAATGACACTGTCATATACCTGGAAGAAGTACCCATTCAATCATTAGGAGATATTAAAAGTAAAACAAGAGTTGGAATGAGATAAATTCTTAGTAATAGCATGAGAGACGTGTCTCTATACAAGCCTATATACTTAATGTATAACAGAAATGGCACATACATGTATGTACATTTATATTTTATTGTAACAGGTCTGACTGGTTATGATGCTCAGCAGATAATAATACTAAATTTTGAATACGGGATAGATTACTCTGGCCCAGGGTATGTCAATCATCATTTAGTTATTCATTGTTAGTGATCGTTACACTTAACAGTGAAGATGTGTTGCGTGAGAACCGTGCTACTGGTAATCCTGTAGAAGCTGACACAAGCAACTTCTTGCACCCTGTCCTCTACCACTATAATAGGTTGCCTCTTCAGTGTAAGTTATATTAGTTACCGATTGTATCACTTTTTGCAAATCTCATTTATTAGTTAGAGAAGTTGGAGTAATGCCAAAGCCTACTTCATATCATCATATAGTTGAAGATTTTCTCACTGACTGGTGAGGATTAGGATCATTGGTTTTATCTGATTCTTTTTGTATGCTTTAGGACATCAAGACAAGCTGATATAATACCAGTGAGAAGATTTATTGAAGATGCTGTTCAGAGTGATTTGAGGAGTTTTTCCACTGACGAGTGTTTTGAAGTAAAGTGTTATTATTATATCATATGGGCAGGCCATTCTTTATTTCTATGACATTGTGTTTTTCCCTATTTTTGCTTCCTGTTATTCTTGGCATTGTGCATATAAGACAAGGACATTTTTGGCTTTTGCTCGACTTTTGATGTATCATTATTGGATATGCCCTTGCTTTTCTTATATAGTTAAGCATTTTATATGGAACAGAGAACATCCCTCTCTATTGCAAACAGCACTATTTTCATGGTATGTCATTCATTGTTAGTAGCTATGTACTGAAACTCCTATAACATAGGGACTAGTTTTCCTAATATCAATATTGATATGACTGATGCACTTCAAAGGAAACTGAAAAATATTGTTCAAGAATTATATTAAAGATAGCACTATTGTTTTTTGCCATTATATTTTTGCAAATAATAGGACGTTTTGTTCATTTTTATGAAAATATATTTTTTCTGGCAGCTAAGTCTTATTACATGTGGTTTACTTTGAAGATATCAAAGGATGAGTTGTATGTTACTGCATCTATTATCAAAGGTATAGGCTTTACCTCAAAATCTCCTTATATAGCTTCTATGGCTAGGCAGGCCAAGTTTTAATCATTCATATTATTTCTAACAACAGAAATAAGTATTATATATATTATAAAAACCTTAAAATAGGAATAGTTTTGATGTGTATGTCTAGATTTAGTTAGTAAAATAAGTGAAATGTAAAATGAATGAATGGATGAATAAATGAATGAACGAATGAATAAATGAATGAATAAATAAAAATTATTGTCAATATGACATGATATAATGATAATAATAAAAGCTAAAAATAAAATATTAGCATCACTATACAAATAATGCAAAAGGTTGGCATGCAAAGCCTTGTATAAAACAAGTGTCTTGAGTTACTTGGTATCACGTGTTCTCTGTCGTATCATTCTTCTTGCAGTCCAGCTTGTTGAGATCAGAGGACGAGTACCTCAACCATAAATAAATAGACATTATCAAATTAGCATACAAAAGTAATGAAAACATCAATTCAAGCATAAAGTAACCAGCACAATCGACCAAGAGGCCAGTCACAACTGACAGCAATGACATTGCTAGGTTATAAGCACAGTGTATGAATCCATAGGCTGTTGCAGTCTGTGTTGGCTCGATGAAGATACAAGGGATGCTGTATAATGAAGGCATTGTTATTGTATATGAAGAAGAGTAAATGACACCAGCCACATAGGGAATGAACCACTGTTGACCACTGACCAGTAGAGTGACATGTGCAGCCAAAGCAGTTAATATACCTAATATTGACCATGAGGAATGGTAACCTACAGCATTAATAAGGAAACCTACCAATGGTGCTATTAGAATAGTTGCTGAGAAGACAAGTGAGTCAGCTACCCCTGAAGCCACAGGACTTAGCCCAAACTTTTGTATATAGAATACCTCTCCAATAGTAGTGTAGGTAAAGATTGCTGGAACATATATGCTGATCATAGCCAAGCTTAGCCAAAATGGGAAAGAAAAGCTTTTGATGTCTCTACAACGAATCATCGAAACTTTCATTTTTTCCCTTTTAAGAATTGCATCTTCTCGTATATCCATAAAAATAATGATAATAGTTACTGCTGCTGCTACAATCATTAACCCAACCCCAGCTAGTAGTGTAGTGCCAAGACGATAATGAGAGTTAGTGATAAAACTTAGGCTTTCATAAAGATATTGCGGAGCAGCTAATGTACATGAACCTCCAAGGCGTGCAGCTGTAAAAAAGAGAGAGAGACGTAACGTGACATTTTTTCTCTTAGAAGCCAATGCTACATTGATTACATCAGTCATCTCAGCACCAACTCCAATCAGAACACGACCTACCAACATGAGCCAAAAATGTCCAAGATATGCTCCAAGGGCCATTAGAAACTGGCCCAGGGTTGTCATTGCTACCACTAAGATTAGGCTCAGTCTGCGTCCTAATACTCTATCAACTATTACTCCACCAATGAGGCAGATTATAACATTTGGTGCACTATACATAAAAAGTAGTAAGCTGTATTGTGTAGTGTCAACATTCATCACTTGGATGATTGTATCTTCTAACCCACCTGGATTATCAGAACAGTAATAGAATGAGAAATAGAGATAGCATTGTAGCAGTAAGAATATGGTATGGTAAGGCCAGTAGTGTGGATCAGTGATATACTCACACAGGGAGGACTTTTGACTCTCCTTGTTCCCAGTCTCACTTTGCTTTATGGACCCATAGTTCCTAGAACCAGAGCTCTCTGTGATCCTGACTCCCTCATCATTCATCATTTCATAGCTACCAAAAGAATGAGAGTGAAAGGCAAGGGAGAATGAAGCTGTTGTTGTGCATTATACACTAAACCAGCTGTCAGGCAGGCCACTATAGCTAGTTGGACAACATCATTTCCTTACACATGTACTACACATGCCATCAAATCCAATATGTATGGTATCCAATTACAGGCTAGCCATTACCAGTTTATGTTACCGGTTTTATCAGCTGCCATCCAAATACATCAGCCAATTGCACAATTATGGTATCACATATGGGAAGCTAATTCAAGCCATACAAAACAAGACTGTAATACTTCTAATATAACTATAATTATCATAAAATTTTATAACAAGCTTCTTCACATGCACATACTATCATAAATTTCATTATTTATTGGTTACTAAGTGTGAACAACAAGCAATGTGCTACGTACAAGGTCCTCCCCTGCATATAACACTGCTACATTAAGCATTACTAAAGTATAAGCATTTTCATTATATCACAATGCATGAGCTATGAGGTGTATAACTTGTGATATATATAAGGATTCTGCCACTACTTCCTAGGAAGAAAACATACTCATCAAAGCATTGCTTTAAGGCCAGTATCACACAGCAATTAGTGGGCTCATTGTTGCTGCTTTGACTACAAAGACTATACACATGAATCTCAGTATATTAGTAAGAGTATTAAAACATTAACTAATGAATAAGAGCATGAATGGCTCACACCCAAACACTATTAAGGCATAACAAAAGACCAATTGTGTGTGTACATTGAATATAGTGCATTGTTCCAGATGAAATAACAGAAATGAAATGATATGCAATGATTATAAAATAACAGTGATATTTAGAATGATGCCTTTAGGTATCAGTGGTTCTTGATTCTGATCGTCTTTCTTTGTTATCCAGCTTGTTGAGATCAGAGGATGAGTACCTCAACCATAAATAAATAGACATTATCAAGTTAGCATACAATATTAATGAAAACATCAATTCAAGCATAAAGTAACCGGCATAATCAACCAAGAGGCCAGTAACAACTGATAGTAATGACATTGCTAGGTTATAAGCACAGTGTATGAATCCATAGGCTGTTGCAGTCTGTGTTGGCTCGATGAAGATACAAGGAATGCAGTAAAGTGAAGGGACTGTAACTGTGTAAGAAAACGAATAAAAAACACCAGCTAAATACGGAATGAACCATTGTTGACCACTGACAAGTAGAGTGATATGTGCGGCTAAAGCAGTTACTACACCTAATATCGACCATGAGGAATGGTAGCCTACTGCATTGATAAGGAAACCTACCAATGGTGATATGACAAGAGTAGAGCAGAAGACCATTGAATTAGCAATCCCTGAAGCCACAGAACTTAGCCCAAACTTTTGTATGTAGAACACCTGTCCAATAGTAGTGTAGGTAAAGACTGCTGGCATATAGATGCTGATCATAGCTAAGCTTAACCAAAATGGAAAAGAAAAGCTTTTGATGTCTCTACAACGAATCATTGAAACTTTCATCTTCTCCCTTTTAAGGATTGCATCTTCTCGTATATCCATAAATATAATGATGATAGTTACTGCTCCTGCTACAATCATTAACCCCACCCCAGCTAGTAGTGTAGTGCCAAGACGATAATGAGAGTTAGTAACAAAACTTAAGCTTTCATAAAGGTACTGAGAAGCCCCTAATGCAGATGAACCACCTAATCGATCAGCTGTGTAATACAGAGATAGCCTTAACGTGACATTTCTTCTCTTAGAAGCCAATGCTACATTGATTACATCATTCATCTCAACACCAATTCCAATCAGAACACGACCTACCAACATGAGCCAAAAATGTCCAAGATATGCCCCAAGGGCCATTAGAAACTGGCCCAGGGTTGTCATCGCTACCACTAAGATTAGGCTCAGTCTGTGTCCTAATACTCTATCAACTATTACTCCACCAATGAGGCAGATTATAACATTTGGTGCACTGTACATAAAAAGTAGCAAGCTGTATTGCGTAGTGTCAACATTCATCACTTTAATGATGGTATCTTCTAACCCACCTGGATTATCAGCACAGTAATAGAATGAGAAATAGAGATAGCATTGTAGCAGTAAGAATATGGTATGGTAAGGCCAGTAGTGTGGATCAGTGATATACTCACACAGGGAGGACTTGGCTCTATTGTCACTATGTCCTTCTTGAGTGTCCTTGGCCCTTTGTCCTTCTTGTCTATCATTCTCAGGAACAGATCCATAGCTNTTGGACACTTGGTTGATCTTTAATCTCTCTGGCTGATCTGCCATGACAGTGATGACACCAGGAAACAATCGTTATAATTTTGATGCTGTATGACATCATGATTTTTGGGCAAACTGCCCCAGCAAACTAGTAGGACAGGATGGTGTAGGTGTGTACCAGGAGTTGATAGTTAATCTAATTACTTCTTTCTCACATATCATACACTATTGTAGTATTTCTACACCCAGTAATATGACTACATAGATCTTACAGTCAAACTAACATTCCATTGATTGATTGGATTCAAAAGTTTAGATTTTGACAATCTATCAAGTTGACACAAGTAAGTAGGGCTAAACAAACACTGGACGCATTTTATCTTATATTCCTTGATGTTTACATAGCAGTTATAGCTAATCCATTTTGATACACACACTGATTGACGTATGCACTTTAACAATCAGTATGATAGTATCAGAATGAGTATGCATCTATAATATAATTGTCAACTAACATACTGATAATGATAAAGCATTCATAAATAAAGTGAACGGACTAATAATAATGAATGGTAAATAATTATAATCGGTATAAGGATGAGATTAAAAGATTTGATATCAACACAGAAAGCACACAAATATAATAGGAGCATTTTAATAGATAATACACACCATGGGATTAAAAGATATCGCATTTAAATGTTTTTAGCTTCTTCACTCACTCATTTTTATAAATGCATAACGGCCTCTCGTGGGCTTGCACGCTCAATTTTCAATATGTTGAAATACACCTTGCTATTGTCTCCAAAGCTGTAGGACTAAACCAGGGAGGATAACAATGGCACAATGAACATATGTATCGTTACTTTGATGAACACTTTGTATTTTTCTAAGAGACAAGTGCTTTTCAATAGTGTTCTCTGCTGATTATCAGTACATAAAAAATCAGTCGGCTATAGAAAAAAAAGAGAGATAAAAAAGGAAAAGCTGGTTTACAATATGATGTTAGGCCAGTGTATTGTCAATTTTTAATCAAAAGTGTGGGCAATTTGACCTTTTGATGCATGCTTTCCGCTAAAATAGAACCAGATTCTATTCCAGCTTCAATGTAACGCCAGGACTAGCATAATATTGTAACCAGCTTTTATTTATGATCTTAAATATTTACTGTAATATGTAAGAGATCAATGGCAGCCTGTCCATTAAGTCTCACGCCATCAACAGATCCATGATGATCAGCCAATGTAACGAATAGATCAAACACCACTTCAGGAGCAAAGTCACCAGAGACAATTGTGGGACATGACTGATTGGAGCAGGCTACATCATCTTGACTCACACGAAACTTACAAGATGAACTATTTATTAAGTAAAAACTGATAATAGCAACAGTTAAAAGGTCACTATACACAAGGCAGTTCTCTTGCTTGCAATCTGTGTTTACTTTGATATTGTAAGCAGTGTGTTGCCTAAAATAGAACAACTTTATATTCTAGGCAGCACTGTTGCCTGAACATCAAAGTAACCACAGATTCCCTTCAATAGCATTTGCCTAGTGTACAGTGACCTTTATAGAGGCAATGGATGATCAAGAGGATGTACTAAATGACTAACTGACCATCTTGAGCTAATGACGGTCTGTGGGTCGCTACAATCAATGTCGAGTGACATCAAATAAGCAAAAACTATTCCTCCTCCTCCCTTCATTCTCATTTCCCTACTGTTGTACTTAAAATCTGATAACTGCTTCACCGTGTATACATCACGTATATCATGAACTATAGTATTAGACAAATAAATCAAGTATAATCTGATCCTCTCTCTCTCTCTCTTACTATCTGTTGTGTCTCTGTCTCCTCTTATGCTACCAAAATCCATTTCAACAGTTTGGGCATATTGATACAAAGAATGTGCTTGAGGTGAATCTACATGTATAACAACAATTAATAAATCAAAATGTCATATGTAAGAGCTATTATGCCAATGTCATGATGCTACACTGACCAGGGTTAGTGGTTATGAGTGTTTTACTAGTACAAGTCCCTGTCATCCCATTCTTATAAGAATCAAACGATACCTTGACATCAACAGCAAATACAACTAAAAGACACAGCCTCACATTATAAGTCACAGAATCACTACCACTCACTGTTTTCCTTTGATATCCACGTTTGTGCTAGCGTAATAAGTTCAGAGTCCCACCTACATGTATATAATATGAAATAGGTCATTCACTCCTGTAGAGTGAGCCATGCACTTACAAGAAGAGACTAAAGCTGTTGCAACCTTCATCAAACAAAATCACTTCACATTTGGTTAGGTTCTTCCCAGCCTTTGACATCAATTGCTTCGGAGTACCTACCTACACACACACACAGGCAGGCATAACTCATTAAAAACAAAACTGCTATCAAAGAATGGTAGAATGCATTATAATCACACTTTATTATGATAAAGTAATTTGCTATCTGCAGTACAAAAAGAATAAAAATAGGCAATGTATCAAAATACAATAGTAGTCAGAAAAAGAATTACTACACAAGATTTACACTCTAAGGGCCAATAAAACTGGCAGAAAGACTGGCTCAATAGTACTATACTATGCATGAAAGTGAGTGAGTCATTATAATCGAGTGGATCATTCATTTACATTGCCAACAATAGCCAATATGTTGATGTATGATCCATCCAAGTTCTGCCAGTGAGCATGAATGTCACTGAGTATGTAATAATCACTGGTTGAGCGTAGAGGGATGTGAGCCAATGACATGTACTGCTCGGGATTGACTCCATTGTAGAGGGAAACGGACGAATGAGTCTCACTGAGCGTCAGTTGAAAGGGACTGGGATTTGTATATTGTGGAGAGGAACAAAGAGAAGAGAGAGAGAGGGAGCCAGAGACAGGGGGCGGCGAGAGAGACTGGGGAGAGAGAGAGAGTGGGGAGAGAGAGAGAGGGGAGAGAGAGAGATATGTCACCTACTCTTTACTCTCACTCTCTCTTCTCTCATTATACACATCCTAGACTCTTAGTCAGGGTTTCCCGCAGCTTCGTGTCAATGGATTGTCAATTTGCTTAAAAATTGGGCCAAAGACCCTGTACCATAATAGTACAGGCTACAACGTATTTGGACGAAAGATAAAATTCTCCATTTTTAACAATTTTTCCTGATGCATATACATGTTCTTATGTTGTGTAGAAAGTTTGAACTGATTCCAATCAAAATTGGATTTTTTACGAGTTTTTGAAGTTGCTCCAACTGTATTCTAGCTTGCTTAGCAGAAACCCTGGTCCTAGTGTCTAACACTCTTATACTGCTATTGCTATACAGCCTATACATGTATTGTACATGTATGTGGACCTTGGTGTCCAAGGGCTCCACTTGTCTTCGCTGTCTCCTACTGGTTTACTACCCACTTGACAGTTGCAGATCTCAACTAAGAGAAACATAAAAATAATATTAGTATATTTATCAATTCAAGGAGCTAGGGCAATAATCAAATCAAAGTCTTGAATCACTGATGCTTGATATAATAGTGGATGATCTTACTAATGTCATATATTTTGAATGAAGAAGAAAGACTACTGATGTAGGCCTCACTCCCCCAGCATGTTACATTGATATAGTCACTGGGGGAGTCCCGTATTGTGAATGCTGATTTGTATCTGTACGCACCAGGATCTATAATAATGATGATAATAAATAATAATAATAATAATAATAATAATAATAATAATAATAATAATGAAGATAATATAATGATAGTAATGATGATGATAATAATTTTAAAAAATAATAACAATAAAATTAGTAATAGTAAGAATGATTTAAAATTAAATTTTTAATGACAAAATTATTAAAACAGTTGGCTACACATAGCAAGTTGTTGTTTCTAATAATTCAATATTAATATGATCATAATCTTAACAGAAATCATATTTATGATAAATTAAATATCAACTTACTTTTCTTGTCAGGGAATGAGTGTATAGCTTGTTTATTGATAACAAGTCCAATGACAGCCTAATTAACACATAACGGAACCATAATGCATCATATAACACTTATAAATTCTATTGCTAAAAATCCTGGATAAACCCCACTTATGCACAATTGCACATAATAATAATAATGATAATAATAATAATAAATAATAATAATAATATCATTAATATGCACAACCATAGATATTAGAGTAAATAATGGCACAATAAAACAAAGATCACACCCACAAATGGGTGTGTCATGCAAATGGCCAGTGGCCAATAGCCATGACGTTGTAAGCTCTTACTGTATTGGATAAGTGTGGTTGAAGGTGTCTTATGTTTGTCACTTTGTTCCCTATTTCTCTTTGCTCTATCATCTCATTACTAGTAGACTGGGCCTCTATCATATTCCTCTTAACACTGAATCTTCTGCTAGGAGCTGGGTTTGGATTAAAATTAGCCATTTTTTGTTAAAACTAGTCTGCACTGCACTCCCTGCATGCAAGATTGCAGTCTGCAGCTGATAATTAAAATGGGCGGAGGAACTAAATTTTAGACCCTGCCCATTTTTTGAGAAAGCTCATAATTTTGGCCTTTCGATCGATTCAAAATTTGAGAGATAGCCGTCACGTGTAGTACAAAAAGTAGCTCTTGACAATGGAGGGTCCAGCTAGTAAGGTTTTACAAAGAAAGCTCTACTCCTGGCTCTCTTCAAGGAAGGGAATACCTCTCTGCATCTTTGGACTCTTGCTCCTCGCTATCTCGGCATTTCAGTTTGGAGAGGTGACGTTTTTTGATAGAAATGTTGACTAATCAGCCACACCCACTTTATTTCTCTCTCCTTTTCTCTCCAGGTTCTCCTCTCCTGGAGTAAAGAGAGATATGCTGCTCAGTTTAGTATCCACCACGACAACATTGCTGGCACCTCTTTCGAGAAATTGTAAGTTTTATTCTACATCCTCTCATAAATGGCCACCATTGTCTCATTATATCTCTGCAAACTACTGGTAAACAGCTTAATCTTTCAGTGATTAATATTTATTTATTTAATTTTTTCGTTGTGTATTTTGTTTATTTGAAGGCTTTTCTAATCATTTTATCACACTCTTCTTTTCATAGTATGACACCAGACTTACCCATTGATATTGTCTATACATGGGTCAATGGGTCTGATCCACGTCTGCTTGCAGAACTTAAAATCCTGAGACAGGAAGTTGTTGAGTTAGAAGAAGAGTAAGTTTTTTTATAAATACTAAGAAATTGTGCTATTGCCATGCTTAGGGAAAAGAAACTGAAACAGAACAATAATGCAACTAATATAACAAGGTATGACAGTAACTAGAACATTTTGGTTGCAATATCCAAACTTTCTATATAATGCAACACAAGAACCATTAGAAAATGCAATAAAAATGAAGAATTCTCTTCCAGCCATTTAAAAAGTAATATATCAGTTTCTAATTAGACGGCTTGAACTTTGATCAGTGTTGCAAAAATTTAGCCACATGACCCTTCTAAAATTTTATATCAATTTGCTCTCTGAATTTTGTTATTGCATGTAGTAGGTATGGTAGAATATTCATTATTATTGTATTCATGTCCATGTGACAGTTCTTCTATTGATATTCAATGCTTTGTTAATGTGTGTGTCCGGCCTTGTTTACTGTCAGTCACAAACCCATCCTCCTAAGCTATGGAGAAGACTAAAGAAGTTTATGAGGTGAATGAGCTGCAGGAATATGATGAGGACAAAGGATACGAACCTTTTGTTAACAATATAGTCAATTCTTCGATGCAGAAACCCTTTCTACCTCTTCCTGCTAAAATAGGCCTTGCTTGTATTATATTGGTTGGGTTTTTGATTCTCCTGGCTATTCTTGTTCTTCAGATAATAGCTGTGACAAAGCCTTCTGATGCTCAGCCTCCAGTCTGTACATGCAGTTGTCCTAGTGTAGGCGCCACTAGTGGTACTACTGGGCCAGCTCCTAACTGTAGTATAGTTCCTAATGATTGGTCTGATGTGGTCCAAAGTGATATTAATATTGTAAAGAAAGTGCTTCAAACTCAAGTGAGCAAATTGGTCAATGCATCTGATGATGCTGCAGGGAAAATTGATGACATTCGTAGCTTTGCTGAGATCCAGACGGACAAATGCATGAACAATACAATGGACGTGGGTAAGATATTGGAGACTACTGGAAACTCGGCACAAAAACTGGTTAACATTGTCAATACTCTCTCTAATCTACAAGACACTGGGACCTCTACTGCTGGAGTGGCTGATAGTATATTACTAGTAGCACAAGAACTACTGGAGCTACATAATGACTCATCTGCTCTCCCTACATCTTGCAAGCAAATCAAAGAACAACAGCCTAACAGTCCATCAGGTGTGTATATATTAGCTGCTACTGATGGGACTAGCACTTACAACACTTACTGTAACATGGGCCAGCTGTGTGGTTCAGGAGGAGGATGGACAAGACTAGCATATCTGGATATGAGTGACTCTACACAGAGCTGTCCTTCTGGGTTTAGACTGTACCAGTCAGGAAGTGTCAGAGCTTGTGGTAGACCAGTATCAAGCGTTGGTAGCTGTGTATCAGTTCAGTACCCATCTAATGGGCTGAGATACTCCCAGATATGTGGCCAAGTATTGGGATACCAGTTTGGCTCAACTAATGCCATTGGCGTATCAACTACTAACATTAATTCTTATTATGTTGATGGTGTTAGTATCACTCGTGGGTCTCCTCGTCAACATGTCTGGACGCTAATGGCTGGACTGTACGAGAGTCATCCTGATGTAATTCATAACTGTCCTTGTGGGGGTGCAACTAAAGCCATTCCTTCTTTCATTGGTACTAACTACTTCTGTGAGTCTGGTAATCCTACCACTGGCTGGTCATCATCACTCTATTTGTCCGACCCATTGTGGGACGGGCAGGGTTGTGGATCTCTGGAAGGTAATTGCTGTGGAGTGGCTGGTCTTCCTTGGTTCCACAGGGACTATGCTACGCAGTCCTTTAACGATTATCTTGAGATGAGAGTCTGTGGAGATCAGGATACATACAATGAGGACAACCCTGTTGCATTTTATGAAATTTATGTTAAATAATTATTATTACGATTGTGTAGAGATGATGCACTGATATTTTGTTGTACTTTCATGTTGTTTTATTAGTTTTACTACTATTAGTCTTCCCCTTACTCATTATCCAAAGCAATTGATCACACTATAATGAAATACCACGTACTACGTATATATAATACGTATTTATATTGATAATTTCATTATAATTGGAACAAAGAAATGTCGTCCATACCTTATAAAGCACAATTGGTATGTGTGACATATGACAGCAACCCACACAAGTACTACTAAAATAACAGTAACAAATAAGTTAATGAGTCTTTGGGCTAATTTATTGATATTCTTGCAATGCTGTTTTTTATTTCTACATTTTAAATATATCTCATTTCTTTTTAGAGTGGCGACTCCCACCCCAACACAGTGTCCATTCAAGCACTGCATCCCATGGAAGTCACTGATAGTTGATGCTACCAACCTCTCCTCCTCACTCTCTCTCTCTTCCTTCTCTCAAGAGTTTCCAAGCATACATCCGAGCGACATATTAAATATTTATTATCTCAATACTACCGGGGGCCATGCTCCACCTGTTTATGCTGTTAGGATGCCAACAGAAGATAGAGGTACTTCTTTTTATTATTTATTTATTAATTTATTTATGCATAAAGTGAGAGAGAGATGTGTGTGCATTTAAGATGTTTTTTGCATAGTGTTGTACATGTACTAGTTAATTATATTCAAATTTTTACTTAGTATTTATGAATCAAAACTAAACCTCTCTCTCTTTCTCTTCTTTAGTATCATCGTACTTACTTAATTCATCACTGACTTCTTATGATGGGCACATTGTCTCTATAACAAGAGGCTTCTTGGTAAAATAACATTCCAAGTATAAAATTTACCATTCTCTATCTTCTCTTGCCCTCTATTGCTTTATCTTTATATATTATTATAGTCTTCTGACCCATTGTTAGTGAGTGGTGTAGCAATCAACCAGTCTTTAATGTTTTCCTCTCCCCATCTCTTCCCTAACAACTTAACCATCAAAGAATTAATAACATCAACTCTTCACTCATTAAACATTGGATTGATAACAGAGGTACATGCATATTCTAACCTTATGATATCTTATGTCTCCTTTAGTTGGAGATACCTATTCGCAGTATTGGTGTGGCTTTTATTCAAAAGTTCGATGTGGGAAGGCTTCTACATAGCCTAAACGCTACATTTATGAATGAGACACTGTTGTTTCACTTACCTCATGCAATATGGCTACCAATGACACCAGAAGTAAGTTCTTTCTAAATATAGAATCCACCATACTTGTTACTAAATATAGCATTTAGCATTATTACATAGTTCTTAATTCCTAAATATAAAATTAAATTTAATATAGTTACGCCTGTATTGCATCACAGTGTCATATTTATGCTCTCTTTTATTAGGAGAAGGAGACAAAGAATGATATTATTTCATCAAATAGATTCCAAGACAACGAAGTATGTCCTTATTTATGCATGTAGTTTTTCAATTTTTGTAATTTTTCAACGTGTCTCTCCTTTTTTCTTTAGGAATTGCGTTATTCTTTAAGATCAGTGGAGCGCTATGCTCCCTGGATAAGACGTATTTATATTGTAACTAATGGGCAGATACCTCACTGGCTTAATCTTGATAATCCAAGAATATCAGTAGTCACTCATCAAGTGAGTGAGCACTATGGGGTTCTAAATATTTAATATAATATTTAATTGTATTAATATGATATTTGATGTAATGTGATATTTTTAGGATATTTTTGTAAACAAGTCTCATTTGCCTTGCTATAGTTCTCCTGCTATTGAGAGCCATTTGCACAGAATACCAGGACTAAGCAAGTATTGTAGACAGTCTTTACTTCTCTCTTAATTCTTATCTCCCTATCCCCCTCTCTCTCTCCCCTCTCTCCCCTCTCTCTTTAGGTATTTCTTGTATCTCAATGATGATGTTATGTTTGGTAATGATATTTGGCCTCACGATTTCTTTACTCCAGAAGGAGGGCAAAGAGTAAGCCAATACAACACCTAATAATAACCATCCACTACTTAACTATACTTTATTGTAATCATTATATTCTTCTCTCTTTCTCTCTCTCTCTCTCTCTCCTTCCCTCCCTCCCTCCTTCCCTCCCTCCCCCCTCTCTCTCTCCCTCTTTCTCTCTCTCTCTCCCTCTTCCTCTTTCTTTCTCTTTCTTCTTTAGATTTTTCTAAGTTGGTCTGTACCCAATTGTGCCGAAGGCTGTCCTAGTAATTGGATCAGAGATAAATATTGTGACACAGCCTGTAATGTATCTTCCTGTGATTGGGATGGAGGTGATTGCATTAATGCTACCAGACCTGGCCCAGTCGGCTCCAGATCATGGGGCACTTATCGTAGAACTAGTGACTATTGCAGCTCAGGTAAAGAGGGGAGAGAGAGAGTGAGAGGGTGAGAACGTACATTTTCTATCTTTATCTTTTTTCTTAGGTTGTTTAAACACATGGATTGGCGATAGGTATTGCGACAATTCCTGCAATGTCTTCAAGTGTGGCTATGATGCTGGGGATTGTGGCATTGACCAACTAAATGAGATTTATTCGGTTAGTGTGACAAACACCTCGTCATCTACTCCGCCCGTCTTTGTTATACCACTTGGTAATACTTTTTTAATCATATTATTTACTATATTGTATTATCTATTATTGTATTATTATGTCATCATTGTTGGCTTTTGTGTGGTCAGTGGATAATATCATTGGCTCTTGTTTTAATTGGGAAATTGATAATGTAATAAAAGCCAGACAAAATACACATGTATTTGATTTCGCCAAAATGACTAGGAGAGAATTCTCAATTTCCATAATTTTTCTGATATGTTTTTGTGCTGCATAAAAAGTTTGAGCATGTATCAAAAATGAAATAAAAATTTGTGGCAATTTCGGAGCCATTTTTCGGAAAAAACCATGGGCTATAGCCTTTGGTATTTGTTAAAAATTGGCCATTTAAAAAATGGTCATAACTCAAATTTTTATTACACTTTCTGATACATATTGATGTCCTTATGCTGTGTAGAAAGTTTGAGCCGATTCCGATAAAAAATTTTTGAGGTGATTTCGGAGCCATTTTTTGAAAAAAACCATGGGCTATAGCCTTGGGTAATTTTCAGAATTTTGACATTTTCTTAAAATGGCCATAACTTGAAGAATTGAAGTCGGAATCAGCTCAAACTTTCTACACAGCATAAGGACGTCAATATGTATCAGAAAATGTAATAAAAATTTGGGGTGATTTTGGAGCCATTTTTCAGAAAAAACCATGGGCTATAGCCTTGGGTATTTTTTAAAAATTGGCCATTTTTAAAAAATGGTCATAACTCAAAAATTTCTTATCGGAATCAGCTCAAACTTTCTACACAGCATAAGAACATCAATATGTATCAGAAAATGTAATAAAAATTTGAGGTGATTTTTTAGCCATTTTTCGGAAAAAAACCATGGGCTATAGCCTTGGGTATTTTTCAGAATTTTGACATTTTCTTAAAATGGCCGTAACTTGAAGAATTGAAGTCGGAATCAGCTCAAACTTTCTACACAGCATAAGGACGTCAATATGTATCAGAAAATGTAATAAAAATTTGGGGTCATTTTGGAGCCATTTTTTGAAAAAAACCATGGGCTATAGCCTTGGGTATAAAGCATGCTATTCAGGGTGCTTTTTGAAAACCCTGCTTTTTTAGTGATGTATTATTGCACATTGTTGTGTCCATTTGTTTAGAAACACAAGCAGTGTATTTCAATCTCTCCTCCATATTTTATAACCGCTCCATCACTGCGGCTACCCACACTCCCTCCCCAATCATAAGGACTGCCATCGTTGCTCAAAAATTCAAAATCTTATCGCTAACTTTTTCATCCAATGTCTCACGAAACTCCTCCCACTTTATAATCAAGAGCAAAGTCAAAGAAACAGAGATATCTGTGAGTTATGGCCACGCCAATTCTGACCACACACTTTTATGTCTCCTCAGGTTGAGTTCATAGTCGTTGCTGACACTAAGACAGTTAACTTCTCTTCATTATTGAAAGATAAATCTTACGGGAAGTGGAGCTTTCCTCATTATAATAATGTCACTCAACCAAGCGTAATAAAAATAATAAAATTAATCATTTAATTAATTATTTTTTTGGTTAGTTTATGCACGAGGTGTCTGTGAGGATAATGGATCATGATAAAAGGATTGGATCCTGGTTTACTGAAAGGTATTGATCGTCATCATATTATTGACATTTATCTCTTACTATTTTCTCCTACTCTAAACCTTTCTCTTTCTCTCTTTCCCCCTCCCTCTCTCTCTCTCTCTCTCTCTCTCTCTCTCTCTCTATTCCAGGCCCACAATGACTCATATTCCTACTCCTCCCAGTGTCTCAACCCTCACTAATTACACAGTCACTAACCTCACCCTCCTCCCTCCCTCAGTCGCCAGTGCGTACAGTCAGTTAGAGCAAGAGTGGACTGATGGTGACCTAACTCGGAGAGGATTCCTCAAAAAGAAATCGACCCTCCTTCAACCTTACTCCCACCTTCCTTGTGTCCACTCCTATACTGTGCAACTAGGAGCTGATGGACAGGTTCACACCGAGTCTAAAATTAGCTCGCATGTTACTAAAAATAGTAACACTTATTACAGTCACCCCACCCACACGCGTAGTGAGCTCTCACATAAAACCCGTCGTCTCCTCAGCGAGTCTAACTTCCCCTCTAGCTGGTTGCCGTGGGAACGCTATGGGGTTTTCCCCGTCTCGGAAGAGTCATCACTCTACCAGATGTCCCCCCAAAAGAGGCGGAGACTTCTCGATACTTTTGCCGAGTCGCTGCGCTACGTAAACCTTCTTTACACGAGGGAGTACGGGCGGGAAGCTCGCAAGGTACCTGCCCACATGCCGCACATGATCAATAAAGAAATAATGACAGAGCTACAGGCAAAGTTAGTCTGTGATGTAAAATTTTGATATCAAATCGTGTAAGAAAAGGTTGTCTTTTATTAGCTGTGGCATGCTGTTTCCTTAACCTACCGTATCTAATTAGGAAAATTCTTTGTCATATTTTCCCTCAGTACATTATTATAGTGACCATTTAATGACTTCCTGTAGATACTCAATGTGACTGGCATTTACTGTCACTATCATAATTACATGTAATTAGTATTGATATTATTATTATTATAACCTTTTTAAAATATGATTAATAATAATAATATTATTATAGCCTAGCAAATGAAATTATTTTGTCATTAATTGTTATAACAGCTTATAGTAATGCTCCTACAATTAAATTAATAATAATAACATTATTATTTATTATTATTTATAGGTATTCTGAACAATTTGACAAGACCTCTTCTCACAGACTAAGAAACAAGGAAGACATGCAATACTCCTTCTCTTACTTCTACTACCTCATCGGAGAGAAAACCGTCATTCCAGTATCCACCATATTCAATGAAATGGACACTGATAAATCCGGGTATACCATATCATTATTAACCAGTGTAGTACATGCATAATGAAATGGATACAGTATAATCTTACCAGTAGACTTATAGATACATGTACATGTACGTATTAAGTTTGTAACAAAACCGTTTCAGTATGCTTAGTCCAACTGAAGAGCTTACTCTATATATTTAATTGCTTCTTGTCTTTGAACTGCATGGAGCTCTGTCTCACCCTCTAAGTGTTTGGGTTAACTCTTAATTATAATCACCACCAGGCCCTAAACAGCATCCACCCATTCAGAGGATACCATTCAGAGATAGACACGAAATTAGATTATTGTCATATTAGGGGACGGAGACTTTCGTTGTACATGTACATGTACACATAATTATTACATGTGGGAATCTGTACACACAATTATTACATGTGGGAATTAATTCTTTGTTATTATTTTGTAATGTTTTGATATATTTTGTGTCATCGTGTTGGTGTGTCCTGTTAATGAATATGTACAAATTTGTTAGTTTTTGTTGTCCATGCAAAACCCACTGTATATGGCATGCCTAGGTACATGTACATGTACATGTAGTTGTGATACAAATTTATGTAGTACAGTAATAAGATACTGTTTAATACAAGGGTATGATGATTACTGTAGTACATACATGTACATGTATAGATATGTCAATGTAAGTAATTAAAGGTGAATCTTATATTGATAATTGTTTTATTTTCGTAGTATATTGTCAGTGAGGGAGCTGAGGACGCTCTTGGTTAGGTTGAAAGGCGTTCCACTGACTGCTAGTGTCATTGATGATTTCGAGGGAGTTTTAAAGGATTGTGCTTTGAAGTATAATCATAGTTTGCCGTCAGTTGATCCACTGGAGTATGAGACTCACTATGATCCCAACTTGGTAATAGTAATAGTATTAGTTTCTGAGTTTAAGCATGTGTGTTTCTCTCTCCCTCTCTCTCCTTTTATAGCCCCTCCTAACTTTAGAGTTTGTTGCTAATTGTACTGAGCTCGTGAAGATGATCAATAAAACATATGGATCAAAAAACAGATTCAAGTCAGTCCATGTCACTATGTTATTATTACATGTGTTTTATTGTATACCCAATCCCACAGGTATGTTGAATTAGATGGAGAACACGACGTTAATTTTAAAATGCTACATCACAACAGCACAGTCGTAAGTGCATCCCATTTTGCCACATCACTATAATTCACCTTATCTTAGTCAAGTCATCAAAATATTTTGAATAATTTTGTAGGTATTGTCAAAATTAGATGAAGTCCGAAAGTCTCAGAAGAAATTCATTTGTCTAAATGATAATTTGGACCACACGTCGGAGGACAGCAGAATGGCTGCCCTCATTTTGCAGGACTTTTACGAGTCATACTTTCCAATACAGTCACAGTTTGAGCTACCAGCAAACTATAGGAACAGGTTCCTTTATGTGGAGGACCTGGAAGAGTGGTGAGAGTGGGGGGGGGTTATTTAGGGTGTCGTGAGAAGGAGTGAGGGAGAGAAGAGGAGGGATAGTACTGGTAAGGGGCAAGTTTTTCAAAAATAAACATGATGAAAGGGAGAGATAGACAAAAGAAAATACTGAGAAAGATACACTAATAACTCATAGAAAGATATCGTTGTTAATATAACAACAGTTAAAGACACAAAATAAGACGGCGATAGCCTAAATAGCCCATCATTGGATGAGATTATTTTTGTTATTATTTAAAGGTTACAAAATAGACGAATCATGCAAGTACTCCTACAGTTAATATGTGTTGCGCTGGTCCTAGTATGTCTCTTTTCAGTGTTTTATGGAAAGGTAAATCTTCCACTAATTAGCCTCCCCTAATTATCAATCTATTGTCCTTAAGATTATTCAGTGTAGGAGAAAGGTCGGGCGCTGTATTCAAAACTGTTTTCAAGGGAACAGGTCGGGTCGACTGTCAACAGTATGATAATGATGGCAGAATATTAATAAAAGTTATATATATGTATATCTCTCGAAGTACATACAATAAACTGAATCAGTTCTTTTATATTATAATTTATATTTCAATAATTTACCAATAAATTATTATTATTATTATTATTGTACAGGATTTGTATATAATATATGGAACACAGAGAGAGAAAGAAAGAAAAGACATAATGTTAACACACAATCACAAACAGATAGATCAACAGAAGACTCACAATAAATGATAGTACAAAAGAATGAGGAGAGAGAGAGAGATACACTGTAGTACTATATACTCATGTATTCGTAGAATTCACAAGAGGGAGAGGAATAAATGGAGGCATGAGGTTTAAAAAAAACAGAGTCCTAATCACACTAATAACTAATACAACGCTGGGAAGAGAACGTCGTAATGAGAGATGAGAAGTTCTGTGATTTTCTTTTGTTCCGGTAGCTTTATCATTGCCGTGAGTTGGTCGGCATTGGCTGGTGGTCTCATTAGAGATGGAGCAAACACAACTGCTAGATTTTTAGAGTCCATCCTATTCTTCTTACTCTCCCTCTGTACACTGTGGAGAGATAAGGATTCATTATTAATAAATAATTCCTTATAAGCATAACAATTCAATATCTAATAGTGTGCAGGCTTGTTCACACTTCTAATATATACACATAACAATTTTATTAGCAAATAGTAAAGTGTGTGATTGCTATTCCTCACTTGTAGAGATGTTTCATTAAGAATTTGAGTGTGTTATAATGGGGAGGAGGTATCCTAGTCAGTATCACACGAACAGTCTCTAGTGTCTCCTCCTGAGTAGCACATCCTTTGAAAGAAAAAGAAAAGGAGTGTATTTAGTAATTTTTTTGTGTACTGCTTCATTACACAATACAGTATTTAACATGTTGCATTGAGACCCATTATAGGTCCTATTATCACTAGTAAGGACTTACTGGCTGCAATGAGTACAAGGTCAAAGCTGTCAAAAGGTATGAGAGGGATGGGGAGCTCTCGGAAATAAAGCTTGAGGGCACCAGCAATGGCATGAGGGTCTTCATAGGAGCCCAGATTAACGTTTATTTCTATAAAAATATAAATATAATATATTGATGTGTGAACTTATGATTCATGACTGTGCTTATGTGTACTGTGTGTTTTTGTATGGAGTGCACACACACACAACCGGGTCCTTATTAGGCTGTGAGATAGAGTGATACAGAGACAGCTTGTGTGTGCATGTTTATAATTGGTACAATAATATTATTATTATGCTTATTATTGCTGGAGAAATTACAAAAACTATGCCCAAATGTTGACTTGTAACAAATAATATAATTTCATTTCCTTGTGATGTTACCTTCCTTATATGTAAGTATGTATCCTACTATTACATGTACATTGTATCTCTCTCTCTCTCTCTCTCTCTCCTCTCTACTCACCACTATCAAATTGTTTCTTTATTTCCAGAATTTCCATGGCTTTCCCAGGTATTCTGTATATCCCTTCAATCCCAAGACCTTTAGAAACAAAAACAACATCATAATGACATAAAATATTCTCCTTGTCCTCCTCTCCCCTACCTCTACTCTCCAGCTCCTCAATGCAGTGCTTCACAACAATTGGTATCTTTGTACTGTAGACCCTGAGGAGTGTGGTAAGGTCAACACCATAGACTAATGAGAGAAGGACAGAAAGTAGTAATAATGTAATATCAATACAATAATGTGATAATAATAAACAGAGGCCAGGATGTTATGTGAAGCCACTAATGGTATCAG
>NW_003546299.1:154187-216687 GCF_000090795.2 Amphimedon queenslandica | reverse complement strand
GACTTACTGGTTTTTTACATACAACTTTCTTTGGTCTAGGAGCTTGCTGTTGTAGTTGATACACTGGAAAGAAAGTGAGAGAAAGAGAGTGAGAGTTTTAATAGAATTTTTATAGAATTGAAAGTGACAATTTCAAGGGAAGGAGAACTGAGAAGAGGAAATCATTCATTTTTTATTAATAAGAAACAGAAATGGCTGAGGATTGGGAGAGAGGCCTCAAAAAAGAGTAGAAAATAGAGGAAAGAGTTTAAAAAGAGAAGAAAGGAGAGGAGGAGAAGAGGGGGAAGTAAAAGGGGGAAGTAAAAGGGAGAGAGCTACTCACAGTAAGGATCCCAATATTGAGCAATGTCATCTCCTTCACTGTGGTATGATCCATCATCACTGTCAATCTCTTCATAATCATCAGACAAAGCAGTCCTAAGCTCCTTCTCCTTATGCTGATACTCGTAATATCTGTCCTGGGATTGTTGCTGCTGGTGTTGCTGCTGTTGTTGTCTTGAATGAAAGCTGTAGCTTCTTTGTCCAACGGTTGGCTGCGGATTTGCACCACCTTGAGGCGTCCTCTGTCGGATGAGGCTCGCACTATCAGACCTCCCTCTTCCAGAGTGGACCCTGGCACTGCTTGGGATCGCAGCTACAGTAGACATCTTTCTTTAGCCTCTTGACTTCTCTTTCTCTCTGACTTGAAGAAAATAGTGTCAGTTAGCGAAATGCGGATGTATGTTGCAGCCAGCAGATTTTGGACCCCCGCCAACTCCGGGCACGGTGTTATACGGGAAAATTAGTTCCGTCTCCGCCCCCACGGCAATGAAGAAAGATGAAGCACTGCATTTGGTCAGTGAAAAAAATAGTGCCATGCTCATTTTCTTTATTTTCAAACAGCATGGTGTCTGATTTCTTTTATCCAAACACAGGAGGGATAGAAAATCATATTTTCACCTTATCCCAGCACCTCATTAAGCAAGGCCACAAGGTGCTATAAACTCTCTCCCAAAACTGAAATCACATTTTATAGTGACAGTTATTACATTTAGCTGTTTGTTAATAGGTCATTGGCATTACTCATCAGTACAACGATAGAGTATGTGTGCGGTATTTATCAAATTATTTCAAGGTACATGTTCATCCAAAACTTAATAATGACAAACAATATTTTTATACTCATATCTAATAAATGGGATTGCTGTTAATAATTAGTGGTCAATTATAATCATATAGGTTTACTATGTCCCGTTTCCTTGCTTTTATCTGGAGGGGACTTTCCCATTTCTCTTTTGTTCTTTTGGAATAATGAGAGAGATATTCATCAGAGAAAATGTGACAATCATCCATGGGCATGGGGTACCATACATTATTAATATGAAATTTAGTCTTTCTATCTTTTCTTTTTAGGCATTTAGTGGCTTGTGTGGTGATTCTATGTTTGCTGGGAGCGTTCTAGGTCTTCCTACTGTCTTTACTGATCACTCGCTATTCGGTTTTGCTGACATTAGCTCTATCATAACAAATAAATTTTTAGAGTTTTTTCTCTCTGACGTTAGCAGGGTCATATGTGTATCTTACACAAGGTATGACTGGCTTTTGGTGTGTTAGTGTAAAACTTCTGTTTGTAATAATTACTGCTAGTAGTTCCAGGATAATTGTAAGAACTTTTATGGTCCTCAGGAAATAAAGTATTAGGATTAAAAGCCCCTGGAAATATATTTTTTATGATGAGAGATTTATCAGTGGCACTGTCAGCATAAGGAAATGATAACTAGTCATGGAGCCAAATTAGGAGAATTTTATACTTTACACTTGTCGGTAATCTGGACAATGCAAATAATACTTTTAAAAATTCATTTTATTGCATATAGGTGGAGGTTTGTTTGTGTGAAAGTATGTACATCTTAAGAGTGAGGGTTTGGTGGCTTATTAAAGCTTATATCATGTGTGCTTGATAATTGCATGAAGCTATTCCAATAAAGCAAATCAAGCTTAGCTAATGACGGTTAATGTTCCTGGCATAATTGGTCAATGGTTCCAGTAACTACTGTGATCTGTCAGTCAGGGGGTCTGAGTTCAAGGTTTAAGTGTGATGCAATGTCTATTGACGTTATCATAGGTTGATACAGACAGTTTGATCAGTGACTTGACACTGATCACATTCATTTCATTTTTTCACATAATTTTATGATAACTGCCAATTCCATTTATTTCTTTTCCTCATTTCACCCTCTCCCTCCCTCCCTCCCTCCCTCTGTCTCTCTCTCCCAATCTTTCTCTCTCTCCCTCTATTTCAGTAAAGAGAACACTGTACTACGTGCAGCACTAGATCCTAACATTGTTAATGTTATTCCAAATGCCATTGATTCTCTGATGTTCAGTCCCGACCCAACCAAAAGACATCCTAACATGAGTGAGTCTGTTTTGTGTTTTGTATCATTATCTTAACTTCAATCAACAATACGTGATCGTACTATCTCACTCTATCATTAAATGTTTTCCTCTTAGTAACAATAGTCATTGTGAGTAGGCTGGTCCTCCGTAAAGGGGCTGATATCATGGCAGCAATAATCCCCATTATCTGTGAGCGATATCCTGATATTCAATTTTTAATAGGTAATGGTAGTTTTATGTATTCTCTACTCTCATGCATTTTACCTTGTCAGTCCCTCTCCTCTTTGATCTCTCTTTCACAATACAAACCAATTAATTATTTCCTACTCTCTCTCTCTCTCTCTCTCTCTCTCTCTCTCTCTCTCTCGTCTTTCTTTTCTCTCTCTCTCTCTTCAGCTGGTGATGGTCCTAAGCGTGTACTAATAGAGGAGGTGAGAGAAAAGCATTTCTTACAAGAGAGAGTTCAGCTTACGCCTGGTATGATACCTCATTCACAAGTCCGTGACGTAAGAGACTAACTTCCGACACAATCCACTATTGTTATTATTATTATTATTATTGTTGTTACAATAAGTCCTCCGATTGTCCCTTGCCCATTAGCAGTGAATGTTGTCATACACAGTCTCACTAAAGGCCCAACAGACACTTCACTAACACACACACACAAGCACATTCTCATTCCATAGCATACAAATAAACACACTCTTACTTTATTATAATTCATAATACAAATAACAATAACATTATTAGCTGTCCTGTAAACAAACGCTCCTTACCTTTTATGCACATTCATGATTCTTACACACATACTTACATGAATAATTACATTATTCTCAATGCTCGATGGTAGATATTGGTACAAGGTGATATATTTCTCAATACTTCGCTGACTGAGGCTTTCTGTATGGCAATTGTCGAAGCAGCATCGTGTGGGTACGTGTGTGTTTAAATACACAGTGTTCACTGTTACTGTAATGTTAATGCGTTCACATTTGTATATTGAATGCAAATGTTCACATTTATGTTCACTGATAGTAATGTTAATGCTACTGTACTTATCTAATTTATGTATGTTAATGCTGTATTTAAATTTCTATTATTATTTAATTTATTTATCTTTGTTTGTTTATTGTAGGTTGCAAGTTGTTAGTACTAATGTTGGTGGTATTCCTGAAGTACTACCAAACGATTTGATATTATTAGCGGAACCTAATGTATCATGTAAGCCTACCTCTCTATCATTCTCTTTTATATTTCTTTCTCTCTCTCTTCTCTTAGCACTGGTTGATCAGTTAGAGGTTGCTATTACTAATCACAGGTCAGGCTCAGTAATGCCAGCACACGTGAAGCATCAGAGAATAAAAGAATTGTATAACTGGTCCTCTGTGACAGAGAGAACAATAAAAGTAGACATAAAAATAAATGAATTTTATCATCAAATAATTATGATTATTTTAATTAATAGGTATATAATAGCACCTCGTCAAGACCTGGTACCCTTACTATTGAAAAACTACAAAAGTCAGTTAATAAATATTAATAGTTATTAATGGTTATTAATGGTTATTAATGGTAGTTATTAATGGTTATTAATAACTTTATTAAGAGGCATGACACTTATTGTGTACCTTAAACTGATTACCGACAAAATTGAATAATAGTGACCTAGTAACAGCCATTGTTTTGATGCATGAAGGTGCAAGATGCCAAATTGGTAACTAAATTATAATGCACAAATCAAATCATGGTCCAGTAGTAATAATTCGCTTTGAACATTGTAGCCCAAATGAGCAAATAAAATAAAACACACATGCATGTATGTGCATGTACATGTACAGTAGATACTAGCAAAAATACATATATATACATGTACATATGCATTACAACATTCTTTGCATTTACTGGCATGTACATGTACATGTGTGTACATGATGGTGATTGGTTTGCGTTAATGTCCTGTTGATATTAGAATATGATTCAATGATGTGAGTGTCAACTCATCCTTATAATTACACGTGTACATCAATTAAATGTTAAACAAACGTCTGCATGCCTTGCATTGGTAGTTTCCCTGCAAAAATGCACTTCTTTGCATTTTTTTAATTGGACTATTGAGCATGATGTGCACACGTGTGTGCTTTAACAAGCATGTACATTAATGACTGGTAGTTTTAATGATGACAATTTTGCTCTTAAAAAATTCAACTAAATGAAAGCTCTATATATTATTCTAGAATGAAAGGACTAGTAATATTAATGATAGGTCAAAGACCCTGGCCCATGAAGTTTGGCCAAATTTTGAAGCAACTTAAAAAAATTTTTTTAAATTTAATTTTGGTTGGAATTTGACCAGCTACACAACAAAAAACATGTGTATGTATTAGAAAAATTATAAAAATGGAAAATTTTATTCTAATCACTGTACAGTATACATGCCTGTACTCACTCCTATATTAAGCGAATGATGTGATTTTAGAAGAGGATAAATGGAAATGAAGGTCTTGGGGTTAAATTTCTAAGGATGCCACTAGGCCCACTACTGTTTGTTTGTTTGTGTCAATGCACCCATTCAATGGTACACTACCTCTCAATTGCACATTAAATATTATTAGTGGGTGACAAGTAAGTTGTGAGTTCATTTTATATTTTTGTAGGTATTATAATCGTGGTTCTATTGTCATAGCTATTATTTATGTTCTCGGGATAGCAACGGCTCATTTATTGTTGTACATTATTGAGTGGATAAGACCTAAACATGTAAGTTGTGAAGTTAAAGTTGATTTATGTAACAATGTTTTGTTTTTGTAGCTTATTGATAAAGCAGCCTCTTTGCCAAGACAAAAACAAGAATAGCACATGAAGAATTTTATGTTAAATTTTATTACATGAAGTATAACTCTTCTTTTGTACTGTAATATGCACTAGCTTGAAATTCAAGGGGGCAAATTTTTTTAAGTTACTCAAAAATTCCCTGTACTTGTACTATAGTACAGGGTCATTGGCCAAATTTTGCCGAAAATGAAAAGGAGACAATTCTCTATTTTTATGATTTTTTAAAATACATATGCATGTTCTTATGTTGTGCAGAAAATTTGAAGTGATTCCGATCAAAGTTAAATTTTTTACAAATTTTTAAAGTTGCTCAAAAATCGGGCTGAAGTCCCTGTACTATAGTACAGCGATTTTGGCCAAATTTCACCAAAAATGAAAAGGGAGCAATTTTACATTTTTATAATTTTTTCTGATACATATACATGTTCTTATGTTGTGTAGAAAGTTTGAACTGATTCCGATCAAATTTAATTTTTTTATGAATTTTTTAAGTTGCTCAAAAATTGGGTCAAAGTCCCTGTACTATAGTACAACGATTTCAGCCAAATTTCACCAAAAATAAAAAGGGAGCAATTTTAAATTTTTATAATTTTTTTCTAATACATATACATGTTCTTATGCTGTGTAGAAAGTTTGAACTGATTCCGATCAAAATTAGATTTTTTTACGAATTTTTAAAGTTACTCAACAATTGGGCCAAAGTACATACATGTACATGGTTTGGGCCAAATTTTGCCAAAATTGAATAGGAGACAATTCTTTATTTTTATAATTATACATACATGTTCTTATGTTTTGTAGAAACTTTGGGTAAAATTGGATTTTTTTAGAAATTTCAAAAGTTGGTTTAGAATAAAGGAGAAAAAAACATGGACCCTTTTATAGTCCATGTATCTACTATTTTATCAGAAATGGTTCAGAGAGAATTCATTATATTTTCTGATGCATACAATAATAAAATAAAAATTCAAAACATGTAATTGGATGATTAAAAAATTTAATTTAAGTTAAACCTAATTTCTTCGTCTAAAAATTCTAGAAAAATTAAATTCACTGCTCTCCCTCTCTCTCCTGTTCCTCTCTCTTCCCCTCTCTCCCTCCTCCTCCTCATCTCTGAGTGTTAGCTTCTCCAGTGCATAACGAGGTTTCCGAGCCAGAGGCTCTTCATAGTCAATAGTTTTGAAAGACTCCCAAAAGTATAGCGACTCGAATAATTCTGCCAAATCACTAAAAGTGAGGTTCTGCCACTTGTCCTCAATCTCTTTCTCCTCCATAAACTCAGAGCTGGCGTTTGTCACAAAAAATGCAAGCACATCTCCTTTGTCGACTCTACCACTTCTAATATCATCGTCTGTCCATGGTCGGGGCACATAGAGTGTTCCGACCCACCCTACGAAAGGATTCCCATAATTAATAAATAGTTTTTGAGAAGGAGGTAGTGGTAGTTCATTAATCCTGTTGTAAGTCCTTGGGCCCATTGCATCTCTTATTGTCACTCTACACAGTTGTTTGAGAGATAGAGAATGCTTTTCTAAATATTCGACAATATGGTCGTGTTTCTTGAGGTAAGCAAGGTCAACGGGTAGCTGACCCCCGTGGTTATAGAGAGAGGAGTTTGCACCGTAGAGCATACAGAGAGAAAGGAGGGTGAGGTCACCGACAATAGCACATTGGTGAATGATGGTCCAGCCCCTTTGATCAGCAGAGTTAGGATCGGAACCATTGTCTAGCAAGTCCTTTGCTATTCTTATGTAAGCCGAATACTTTGCTAATAATAAATAAAGGAAAAGAAAGTTGTCAACATAGAACACACTGTCGTCTAATTAGATCTATATTGATTTAACTAAATAATTATATTTATATATATGCATAAGATCAAGAGTAGATTGAATTCAGGTTTGCAATTTTATTTTATTTTATATTTCCATACAGTATAATAATACTTACTAGTTTCTGAATAGACTGTAGTTGATATATAGCCAACAGTAGGGCAGCAATAGTCTAGTAAGGTCCTACCACTAGCATCTCTCCTGTTTATATCAAAAGTTCCTTTATTATCCTTTAAAAATTGTTTCAGCTCATTCTCTTGCTGATTTACTACATAAAACCACAACTGATCAGCCATCAGATCAGTCACAGATCAGTCTGTCGAGTGAGGGAGTTTTTTCTTTGCTTGTTCTCTTACTCTTAGCAGTTTAGATTGATTGCTGAAGTCACTTGCTCATTTTATGGCCAGCAGATTATTTTTGCTAGCTAACTCTGTGACATAATTGTTATTGTTGCCAAAAATAAATCAAACCGGATGTAATCACCTCATTATCTCAATTCACTTCCGGTTCAAGACTCATTTCCGGTCATTTTTTACTTCCGGTTTCGTTTTTTTTACTTCCGGTTAAAATCAGCCCCGCCCTTTAAAATTTTTTAAGGCTGAGCACATGCGCGGTGTTGGCCTTTGGTGAAAGAAGAAAAAGGGATGGTAAGTGAAACTATTATCCACATCAATCATGCATAGACTCCATGTATTAGAGTGACTGTATTTACTAGATAGTACCTTGATATACATATTGGATTATTTTATTGTTGCTTAGTTGCCTCTGTGCATTTTAATTCAGTAATAATAAATTTAATTATTATAATATTGACACATGATATTTTATAGGGTATAGATATAGACCATAGGAATAAGAGGAAGGTGTATAGGAGGGGGCCTAAGTCTAATGATGTCTACCTAAAGCTACTAGTTAAAGTAAGATATTGAATTCGATGAATTAATTCATTAATAATGTTTTGTACAATGTATTTATTATTATTAATTTTTGTGATTAGTTGTACAGGTTTCTTGTTCGAAGGACTAAATCTCCTTTCAATCGTGTTGTCCTGAAGCGTCTCTACATGAGCAGGACCAACAGGCCACCTCTCTCTCTCTCTCGTCTCGTACGTGTCACCTCCTCTCTTAACCACACCCATTCTTTGTCTTGTTAGGTTATGCAGATGAAGAAACCCGATCGTAGTGAGAAGACAGCTGTTGTTGTTGGTACCGTCACTAATGATCACAGGCAGTGGAAAGTGCCCAAGATGACAGTCTGCTGCCTTAAAGTAACTGAGCAAGCTCGGGCTAGGATTGAGAAATCAGGTGGTGAAATCATCACATTTGATCAACTTGCGTTAAGAGCACCTCGTGGACAAAACACAATCTTGCTTCAAGGCTAGTAATGAAAGTCCCTGAACTATCAATTCATAATTCTGTCATTATTAATTAGGTCCAAGGAAAGCCCGTGAAGCTGTCAAGCATTTTGGTACACCTGGCGTTCCGTTTAGTCATTCCAAGCCGTATGTGAGATCCAAGGGAAGGAAGTTTGAGAAAGCTCGTGGAAGAAGAAAGAACCATTCTTATCATAAGTGATCACATGACTAGAATAATGTTGCATGTGTCATCACATTGTATTGTTTTGATTATAATAATTATAATTCAAGAGATAATGATTGATACTGATAGTATATAAAATACTTCATTCCCTTCCCATGAGACTGAATATCAAATTCTTTTGTGGAAGGTTACAAAAGTAATGCATGATTTTGTGTGTGCATAGGTGTAGGGTCTGTGGTGTGTGTGTGCTGTCTTTGATGTTAATGCTTTCTTTCTCTGAGGACAAGGGATGATTGTAGATTCCTCACTAGTGCTAATCTTAGTAATGATATCTTGTTGATACTGAACTCATCCTTTAAAAGAAAAGGAATATTTTACATTAGTACTGGACTGTACAGCAGTAAAATATATAATTTAAGATCATAAATGGTTTAATTACTTGTGACGTTATCATGTCTTTTTGATCAGAGTATGAAGAGGTGTTGTCAATCTCTTGTAGTATGTGAAGTAATTCATATGTATCAGCTGAACTGAATACACACTATAATGACAATGGAAAGGATAGGGAATACAGTTAATAGACAAACTGACCTTGTCAGGTATTTGGAGTAATGGAATAGAATCAGTCAATAGAGTCAACCAATATCTAGAGAAGAGAAATAGAGAGCACTTGTGAAATGATACTGATACTTTTTAAGAGTGATTCCTGATGTTAGAAGGCTGACTAGTAACTGTCCAGCTGCCTCGTAATTACCAAAACTGTATTGTTTGTGAAAATCTCTATACTTACCTAGTAAAGAGAATAATATTAGTAATAGTAATTATGATTATTAGGTTGTATTTACTTAAGAAGGCAAGCCTGTTGCTGAGGAGGACAGCATCACCAAGATAATCAAGAATACTGAGGTCACCAAATTCACCGATACTCTCATAGAAATCAAAATACCTAGAGAGACACAAAGCAAAGGATTCTCTGGCAGTCCTTCCCTTTCCTTACTTCTCAGCTAGGAAGGCAGCAAAGGTAGCATCCTGTCCTTTGATGCACCAGGTGAGAGCTGATCCCATCCTACCATCACCATAGCACCTTCTCGCTAGTACACGGCAGATACTCTGGGCTATAATATAAAATACATGCATGATAAGCATTGCTCATGTGAGCTGTAATGCAGGGTTCCCCACAGGATTTTGACATAGTGCTCATGCAGGTTCTTGTCAGTAGATTTGAAAGTTGCTCAAAATTTGTGCAAAAGTCCCTGTACTATAGCACAGGGACATTGGTCAAATTTCGCCATAAATGGCTAGGAGAGAATTCTTCATTTTTATAATTTTTTCTGACACATATACATGTACTTATGTTGCGTACCAAGTTTAAGCTGATTCCAATCAAAATTGGATTTTTACGAATTTTTAAAAGTTGCCCCAAAGCCATGTACATGTACTATTTTTAGCTGACTAAGCATGCTTTGTGGGAAACCCTGCCGTCAAGTGATCCAACCTTCTTCTGTCATTTCATAGCGTTGACAGAGTCTTATCAGTTTAAGAGCTTTAGTTGAGGTGGTCAGTGGAACTCTCTCAACCAGCGAACACATAAAATGTCTTTAATAAAAATTAAATTAATATTCTGACGATCGTTAATAAGCATTTGTACCTTCCTTGTGTTGGACAATAGCTTAAATAACTAATAGCAACTTCCCACAAACTAAAACAATTAAAAGAAAAATACAGTGAATTAATAGATTTTAGCATTTTCAATAGTGACTATAATAATTATAAGAAAGTTTCCATAAAATATTATTCCTTTGCACAAAAATCAAATTCTTACCTTGGATGTACAAAGAGTGCCGTTGCATATTCTATTAATAGGAATTCGCTCAATTGACTGCCGTACCTATTAAAACCACACCCATTTAATGAAGACACACCCACAACTAGACTCACTCTAATTGTGATGTCACTAGTGATCCCCGATGATGCAACAAGTTAGTCATGTGACTGACAAACCACCAATTACTCAATTTAGAACTAGTGAAAATAATAATAAATACATTGTACATTGTGACATTTAAAGCATTTTAAAAAATATACTCTAACAGCTTACCTAACCATTTTTATTACATCAATCACTTTATTCTCAAGAGCTGACAATATAAAGGTGTCAAAATAATATGGAGCTGTTCCTTTGTGATCGCAATAGAGTTTAAGACAATCCTAGAGGAGAGAGAGGGAGAGAGAGAGAGAGAGAGAGGGAGGGAGGGAAGGAGAGGTGGTTCTGTCTCTGTTGTTCCCATTACCTTAGCAATGACGTGTAGGTCATAATCAGTGCTGAGAATGAGTGGAGAAGTGTAGAGGAGTCTACCAACTAACATATCATACCACATCTTGCAACAATCAATGACTCTGTTAAATAAAAAAAATGAAAAAAAAAACTAAATTAAATTATAATCTAAACCTACTCTGGTCGACTGAAGCAGCTTTTATCACCACACAATAACTAAAGGAGAGAAGAAAACAATTTAATATAACAGTACAGACTACTATGTGACATACTCCACACAGTAGATTCAATTGTGGACAGCCAACAAAGTCCTGTCTGTCTCTCCTCCTCTTGCACTCCTGATTCCATACAAACCAAAGACCCATCAGCTCAGTCCTGGAGTGACCTATCACTGACCTACAACATTACTACTCATAACAATAATAATATTATAGCAATAATACTTTATCATTGGGACTTTACGTAATAATTCATCAATGCTATCAAAAACCTAAGAAAGGAATATATATTATAATGGTATCTATACTAGTGCACCAATTGTACTTACTTTTTTATTTTCCTTACAATATGAAGAATAAGTTAGTAATTTCCGTACATCATCAATCCTTCCTTGTAGTGTTAGTCTGTATACGATGCTCCAGTAGTCTTGATGAGTGTCAGGACGGACTCCACTCATTACATCATTCATTACATCATCAGTGTCTCCTCTATCATGCCAACGTACCTGTTAACATTAATATATCACATAAATGTAATCATACATAATATGTCAGCTTGTGAGGTATGATGTTTAGCTTGATTAGTAGAGCTTTGTAGGAAACCCTGATCCATGGTGCTTTGTCAAAAATGACTAGGAGAGATTTATCCATTTTTATAAAATTTTCTGATGCATATACATGTTCTTATGTTGTGTTTCAACTTTGAGCTGATTCCAATCAAAACTGGATTTTTTAATGAATTTTTAAAGTTGCTAAAAAATCAGGCCAAAGTCCCTGTACTGTAGTACAGGGTCTTGGGCCAAATTTCACAAAAATGACAAGAAGAGAATCCTCCATTTTAATAATTTATTTTGATACATATAAATGCTCTGATGTTGTATATCTAGTTTGAGTTGATTCTGATCAAAATTGGATTTTTTATGAATTTTTAAAGTTATTCCAAAAGCCACACACTATAAAGCAGTACTTGTCACCTCATGAAATGTTCTCACTTATCACACTTTGTGGAAAATTCTGTTCCTAGCTATAATCACTCTCCCACTCTGATTTCTCTCTCTCTCTCTCTTCTCTCTCTCTCTCATTCCTTTCCCTCTCTTTCCTAAAGTTAGCTCTTCTTTCCCCTCCCCTCTCTCTCTTACCCATTCCAGCAGTTGCTGTATAAGGCAGCCAACAGGCAATGTCTCAATGAACAGTATCTCACACAAGTGCCACAGAACATTCAGCAATGAATACATCTCAAGCTGACCTTTTATGTCTTGTAACTCATTCTCTTCTAAATCAACATTCTCACCTAAAAAGAAAAATAAAATAATAATAATAATAATAATAATAATAATAATGATGATAATAAAATAATATAATTAATATTAGTAATTATAATAAAACATTGTCCAAAATAGGAGTAATTATATGAGAGACATGTATTATCTTCCCTTATATTAATTCAACCAACTCACACTCATAATTCAGTCCTTGAGTGCACTCATACAAAGCTACCCTGTAGAGTCGACTGTATTTAACACACACATCAGGGTCCATCCCTTTCCCTGCATACTCCTGTAGCTCCATAAAGAAGGCGTGGCTTTGACTAACGAGTTTCCGTACAGAATCAGTTGTTAGTACAATGCCAGACCACTGGACCTCATACAGGTCAGTACTAGTGGCAGTCTCCTTGTCGCTGTTGCTATGATCATCATCATGGTCATCATAAGGAGCGGTGAATATTGCTATTGAGTTTCTTGGATTAGTACGAAGTAAAACACGACCACAAGTGTGCTGAAGAAACATAATCAAATTTTTAAAAATAATTTATATGTACTATTTTTATCATTTAAAATATTTTTATATTTTTCTTAATAATTTATTTACCACTTCACTCATTGTCAGTGAACTGGTTGCCTCCTCCTCCTCTTCGTCTCCATTATATCCACTACCAGCACCAACTCGACTAGCACTGCTCCTCTCTTCATCATTTTCATCATACTCAACATCCGCCATTTTATTTTACCAACGTCACGGTCACACTTGTTAACGCCCACGGGCGCCGGGCATGCATGCACGAGAAAAGCGAGGGCGCGCGTATGCAGTTTTATGCGCTAGTATCCATAGCAACCCTCAGTCCCGCATACAGTCTAGTATCTATGCGCACATCAATTTCCCTACAAAACGCGACGCAAAAGAAAACTAACCTGCTATATGCTCAAGTGGTCTTGCTCAATTTCGTGCAATGACTACGGAAGCCAGTGCTAATGATAGCCTGGATCCAACTTGTCCTCCGCATTCAGCAAGTTTTGCTGAAGTTTCCAACAGACAATTAGGTGAGTCTGTTTGAAACACAATAATATCATAACTATTTTAGGTATCAATGATCATTATTTTGTATATAAAGAAGTCAGGAGCATTTCTGCTGACTGGAAGCAATTCACTCAATGTCTTCACCTTACACAAGATACAATTCGCATAGTAGAAAAAGATCATGGTAAAAAATGTGAAGATTGCCTGTGGGACAGTCTTGAACGTTGGTTGAAGTGGGAAAATTATGATTGTAGGAATTATGGCATTCCATCTTGGAGGTTGGTATGCATAGCTGTTAAAGAAGCAGGTGACCCAGCATTGGCAGACAAAATAGCTCGTACGCATCCTCAACCAGCAAGAGCAGGGGTTATTTCAAAAATTTATGTATCAGTTGAAAGAAATTTTGAGTTAGTCAACAAGCTATTTGACCTGCAACTTGCATTTTCAGATGCTCTTGATGAAACAAAAGAATCTTTTAAGAAAACTCTTCTTCCAGATGTCATCGATTACCTTGAAGGTCGCATTTTTGCACTGCTTGGACCTCAAAGAGGAAAAAGTCCAGAGGCAGAGACAGCTATAGAAGAACTTCAATGTAAGGTTACAACATTCTCAGATTTGTTTCGTATTTTGCAACTAAAGTATTTATCTTGGTTTAACTACGAACTCATTATTCTACTTGTTAAGAGATTTTTGCCCACTAATAAGACATTGAAGCGCACCTGGTTACGTTATGAAAGGAAAATAAAAGATTATTTCAAGACCAGTGGTGTCATAGTAAAAGATGCTGAAGATGTACAATTCGGTGAAAATAATAGCCCTCCACCTGGTACAAAAATAATGGTTGTTAGAGTTGATAATGACAGCTATACATTAGATGATCTTTTCTTCCTTCGTAAAAAATTACCAAAAGAATTAAATGTTCCTGAACATAATCTTTACCTCAGTTTTGTTTATACTAGTTCTCTTTATTTGGAGTATTGGGTCCCTGATTTTGTTTATGTGTCTATATTTCCTTTGTCAAAGGAACAAAAAGTGGGGTTAGCTGATCTTGGGATTGCTGAAATAATAGATGGAGATGGGAAACATTCTTATGATTTAAAAAAGGTATTACAGCTGAGCTGTAGCTAATTATTTACATGTATGTGGGATTAAAGTTTCATGTGTGTCATGAAAAATTATAATAATAATAATTTTTTACAGTTGACGCCTTTATTCTAATCCATAAAATTTAATCCTGTGAAAATGGCTCACTATACTTTATAATTAATCTGGTTTATTATTTAATAGTTCAAAACATCAGAAAAATCCCATCACTCCACTTCTGATAATGGTAAGTCAAGTCTGTATAATTTTGTTTATCAATATCTTATAATGTGTTAATTTTTTAGACTGCTTTGATCATAAAGTTCAACTCATAGAGAAGGTAAGAGATTTTTCATGCATATTATCATCTTGTAATAATATCTTGTAATCATTGGCATGCATGTTCTTTGCACCAATATGTTCGAATTTTGATCATAATTAAAAAACAAAACCCTATGATTCAAAAAGTCACCTATTGTCTTCATGGGCCATGTACATGTACATGTAGCACACATTTATTTTTTGATGTGCTTATGGGATATGTTTATGATGGGGTTTATTGTTTATGATCATAGTTACTTTCAGTCATTATGTCAGACCATGCAAATAGTCCTACCCAACTGAAGTTAATTGTAAAACAACATACAGTATCTCATAATGACCACTAGATTTTATATTATCAAGAGCAGATCTACTATTGATATTATTTATACATCTACATGTACCTAACATCCTCGTGTATATCCAGTAACCCTCAACATCTGTAGTTTATCTATAACATGTATATCTGATGATACAATTTCTTACATAGCCAATAGCTACCAGCCATCTACTTTTTGCTGGAATCAGCAACAGAGATTTAGGTGGGTTTTATTGTCCATAACACTATTCACTTTAACTTCACAGGAATTAATGATTTTGATGTTGTATACAACAAAGTTAAGAGTATTTCTGCCAAATGGGTTGTATTTGCTAAATCACTTCACCTTGAACAGCTAAAAATTGATCACTTAAAAGAGAATAAATCTTATGATCCAAATTATTGTATAAAAAAGGTACTTGAATATTGGTTGAAAAGAGATCGCAAGTACAAGCAATATGGTGTTCCATGTTGGAGGTTGGTATGTGTAGCCATTGAAGAAGTAGGTGATTCAGCATTAGCAAAAGAAATAGCTTGTGAGCATCCTCTACCAGCTGGAGTCACTTCTTTAAAAGTTGACGAAAGAAATTTTTCATTACTGAGCAAGATATATGAACTGCAGATAGAATTTGCTGAGGTTCTTCAAAAAACGATGCAATTCTTCAGCTCAAAGTCAAATTTTCCTGAAATTGTTGATTTTCTAATAAAACACATTATTTCCTCACTTGGTCCTCATAGCTCTAATCCCACTTTAGTACAGGCAGTGAAAAAGGAATTTAAAAACATTAAATCAATTGAAGAATTGTTTACACTTCTGCAGCAGAAGTATTTGTCATGGTTTAAGTTTGATTTTATTATCAAACGGCTTATTGAAACATTCATGAGTAGGTACAATGTACTGAGAAGAAATTGGCGGGATTATGAAAATAAGTTAAGTAGTTACTTTAGTGAACAAAATTTAGGTAAATTCTATTTAAAAGATGTCGAAGGTGTACAATTTGGTGAATTCAACAGTCCTCCAGCTGCTACTATAAGAGTTATTGCTGAAATTGGTCGTGAAGACTACTCATTATATGATCTCTTTATGTGTTGTAAACACAATTTAATAGCAAAAGCTGCATTAAATGTCCCAGGATTTTATATTTACTTCAGCTTTGTTTTTAACGGTTCTTATTTGGAATATTGGATTCCTGATTTTATTCATTCTCTCATATTTCCTCTGACTAGTCAACAAAGAATAAGTTTACGTGATATTGACATTACAGAGCTATCATCTTCAATTCAGCAGTTATCCACCGATATGGATCAAGTGAAGTTATGGTTCCAGGAAATAGAAAAAAGGTTAAAAAAGTGTGATAATTCACTTAGATATGTTTTAGATGGTGTAGACTATTTCATTAATCAAATGATTTTGAAACACTTAGCTAAATCTAAGGAATTTGATCCAATCATGAATGAGTTTAAAACCAAACTACAATCAAGTAGAAACCTTCAAGAGCTTAAAAAACACTACAACATTTTTATTGAAATTTTGGAAAAATTAAATCTAAATGTTGTTATATCTAAACTTAAAGAAGATTGGTCAGCTTTACCAAGCAAAAATACAAAAGGAAGAAAAAGTACATGTGTGTGAACAAAATTTTAAATTTTATACGCTATTGTAATTTAGGTTATTTAACGACTGCCAAGCAAGTACATGTAGATATGTCATCAAAAAGTTGTACTAATTTTGAAAAAGTAAGAGTTTTACTATTCTTAATTTGTGCTACGAAGAGTACATAATGTACTCTTGGTGCTACCAATTGCCATTTTGAAATTTATCATTGTATTTGTTAATAGTTACCTAGATTTAAATTGCATGTAACCTTATAAGAGGACCTTCATTTGATATGATGTACATGCCTATTATCATTATAATGATACATCATTATTATCTAAATGTTGTTAAGATTGGTCAGCCTCACCAAACAAAAATACAAAAGGAAAGATAAGTACTTTTGGTTGGTTAACAACTGCAGATATGCCATCAGAAAGTTGTACTGATTTTGAAAAAGTAAGAGTTTTACTATTCTTAATTTTTGTTGCCTAATTTGCAATTGCCATATTAAACATTGCATTTGTCACTAATTATCTAGATTTACATTGAATGTAGTCTTATAAGAAGACCTTTATTTGATATGATATGCATGCCTATAAATTTGATTATGATTAACAACCCCACTGAGACTATTATCATTGGATGCTAAATATAATCATGAGTAAAAGTAATTCATGAATGTTGTTAAAGATATTGTTAATTTTTATAAAGGAGGTAAGAGATCAGCCAATGAAAAGAAGACCTAGTAATAGTCAATTTGTGATTGGAAACCAACCTGAATTACCTGATGTTATTATGCATGCACAAATAGTACTTGGATCGCAAAAGGTAAAATAAAAAATCCATGCATAAATCTATTTATAGCTACAGGAAAGCACATCAACTCACAATGTAGTTTCGCATGGTAAATTATTACTTACCAATGGCTTCAAAGAGGATATTCAATTAAGGAATGAACCAAGTAAGACTTTTAATTACATTAGAATCTTTTATGCCTATTATATTTTCATTATTTTCATTTAGAAACTAGACAATTTGAAATTTCTTTTACTAAAATGAAAGACATCATTTTACATGAAACCATCCCTTGCAATTTATTTCTAATTGCTTTCTTGGGTCTACCTTTCTCAAGAAAATCAATTTTAATTCATAATTTTTTGAAAGAAGCAGCATATACTATTCCTAATGGTCTTGATGCTTTATCAACTATTGAGTACAATGAAAAAGGCTTATCTGTTTACAACACAACACTATTGCAGCGTAATTCAGATAAGTACCTTTGGTTTATTCTGGCTAGAGAATTAAAAGAAGCACATCCTTGTAGTTCAGCGATCTTAAGTATGAGCTATTTTTATGACTACAGTTTAAATATTGTTTTTAATGGTGATGCAAATCAAATTTTTCAAGACACGATTCTTGACGCTCATTTTAATGCTGTCTGTAAAAGTTTAAAGCAAAGAGATTTAACTGAGTGTAATTATGAGTTTCAACGCATGCTATCCTCAAGAATGGTTGACGTGAATATAATAGATGACGGTACCAATGCAGGAGCCAACAAATTTTTTACTTGTATTTTTAATCACCTGAGCTACAATTTGGGCTTTGTATGCTTATCAATTAATGATGTGCTAAATAGACCATCCAATCCAAGCCATAAAAGTGCTGATATAGCAGCTATTAATACAAGAGTTTTACACATTATACGCGATGCTCTTAAAATGCATTTTTCTGCAGCGCCCTTTATTTTCATTATTATTTGCTCTGAGAGAGACACCGAAAATGATCGAAAAATAGCTAAAGATATGCTTCTGGGAGCAATTACAAATCTAACCTATAAGCAACCACTCAAAGCAACAGCATTAGTTCTTGATCCATATTCATTAAATGACATGAAAAAATTAAGGAATGAACTGGATAGGGAAGTAAATGAACAATGCATTTCAAGAAGAGATATCAAATTGTCATGGCTATTTTTACGTAGTGCACTGCATTCCTGTTCAGAAGACATAATCATTTCTTATGAGAAATTAAAAAATATTGCAGAGAAGTTAGGAATTAAAGGAATGGAGGTCAAAGAATTTTTGGAATTGTTTTCTAAATTTATGAGCATCCTTTATTTTCCATCATTCAAACCTCTGCAAAATGTTATTATTCTTCGTCCAGTGGAGTTTATCAACACACTGTCATTACTCTTTAGAATACCAGATGGGAAAGCAAATTTTAATGGACTATATACAATTGAGCATATAAGTGAAATAATTTGCAACAAAGAGCTAGCAAATGTAATCATAGATGTATTATGCTCGTTTGGCTTAGCAATGAAAATGAAAAGTGATCCATTCATTTTTGTACCTTTGGCAAATAGTAGTAACATATTAGAAAAGTCAACTACTACAAATACATCATTGTTTATAGTTTATGAATCAAGGTTGAATTTATGTGACTGTCAGTGTTTTTTTGCATCACAATTACTAACACATAGTCAAGGCCCTGGTATTAAAAAATCTTCTTTACAAGTTGGATTAGAGCATCGAAATATCTTCAAAATATTTTTGCAAACCACTCAACATCAAGAATACACATTTTCTTTTATATTTCATGATGCATATATTGAAGTGGCTTGTGCTACATCGAGGAGAAATGTAGAATTTAATGTTTTTCAATATATTTTAAACTGTTGCAGTGAAGCACTGTCAAAAATAACCAATATTATAAAAGATTTTTCTTATAAGCTAGCATTAAAATGCCTCACACCACCTTCAATACAGGCAGATGATTTGATAGATTCAGCTAAGAAAGTGTTTGAATTTTTTCCTCAAAGTGAATCATCATGGTGTCATGAATGCAAGATATCAACCAATCTACAAAGGAAATGTTGGAAGGAACTCATTGAAAAGGTGAGCTTATTATTTTCTTTTACAGAATTATTATCATTATTATTACAGAAAAAAGACAAGGAAGAACGAAGAGGTATTGTTATTATAGCATTTAATGATACATAATATTAATTTTGTTTGTCTACTTTAAATCTCTTAGAACCAGTAAATGTAGAGAAACTTCTAGAATGGGCTCAAAAAATTGGACCACATATTAAATCAAAGCAAAAGCTAAACAATTTTGCTCAACGACTATCTGTTACAATCAATAATCACTATCTCATATTTTTATATAAAGAATGCCCACCATGGCTACAAGTTTTTACAATTTTGTCAATGTTAGACAAAAGAAATGAGGCAACTAGAGAGAAAATTGAAGCTGCTGTAGTATATTTAAGATTATCAAGAGAGATTTTAGATTAATCATTGATTAGTTTAATGATTTAATTAGTGATAGTGTAATGTATGTTGTACAACAATATTAATTTAATTTAATTTTTTTGTTATTCAAGTTATTTTAATTGACAATAATAGCTCTAAAGATTTAAAATTTGTAAATTAAGTGATATTAATCGTCCAATTGGCAGAGTATAGCTACTCCTCTATTGATCCAGTGGCTCTCTGGTTTATCAGAAGGCAGTTGCATGGTAAGTACATAATTAGTAGAGTGTCCAGTGGTTGAGAGTGTACCTCTCCTAGCACTAGTCTTATAAACTGGAGCAGCATAAGTTGGAGCTAGTTTAAATTTGAGTGTTTCACCAGGCTTTAACCAGATTATGGGTAGGTTGTCATAGAGGGACTTTGGCTTTGATTCACCAATCACCTTTGCTTCTCTGTCCCAGCGAGCACCTTCCATAAATAAACCCTATAGTGATAATAATGATAATAATCATACATTAAATGTAGTATACACATATGTACATGTACATGTGTGAAGGCGGATTTACAATATTACGCTAGTCCTGACGTTACGTTGACGCTGGAATAGAATCTGGTTCTATTCCAGCGGAAAGCATGCGTCAAAGGTCAAATCACCCACGCTTTTGATTAAAAATTGACGGTACGCTGGCCTAATGTCATATTGTAAATCCGCCTTAAGTTGATAGTAATTTTTACTTTAACATAAGCTCCATCATCAGGTTTCTGAGACATAGTATCTTCTTCTTCCAGTACTTCAAACTGAAATCCTAACTTATCAATTGGTATTGTGTATTTTCTAGCAAAATTCTGTGATACACCTACAATGAATAGTGTAAGTTACATTGTCTATGCTTCCTCCTTACCTGTCAAGAAGGATTGAGTAAAGTAAAAGCCTGATATCCAAAACACAGGAGGAGCTTTGTTTTCAATCCAATCCTGAAAGAACTTGAGTCTAGAGAAAGAGAGTGAGAGAAAAGAAAGAGTAATATTTACATTCACAGTCATTTTCCTCTACCTTGCCAGTAAGTCATTAATATATCCACCAAGAGGTTTCAGTGATGGATAAGATTTAGCTGCCCAGACTGCTGGTACTTTACCAGTAATCATATTATCAAACACATTTTCTAATTCTGATGACATTACAACAAGACCCTAATAAGCCAAAAAATAATATCATTGTAGTTTTAGTTTTTTATGTCACAAACTTTGAGTGCTTTTTTGATATTTTGTAATGTTGAACGAACAACTGACGTCAATCTATTGAATCTGATCAACTCTTGTCTCAGTACAGTATTCATTGACTCCTCATATACAACTGGAAACAAGTGCATAACCTAAAAATAAAGATGACTACATTATTCTATGCTGCTTCTCTCTTACTTTTTCCATGTTAAAGTCAGGCGGTAGTTTGGTAAGTATGTCACTCGCTAGTTCATCAATAACTTGTTGTGGTGACTTACCAGCTCCTCCAGTCATCCTTGGCAATGTTAACAATATGCTATCAAACAACTGAAGGAATAAATAAAAAATAAAGTTTATGAATGATAAAATAAATAAATAGTTTACTTGAAATGTTTCCTGATTATCTTTAGTAATGTCAGCATTTTCATGCAATCCAAAGACTTCAGGATGAGGTATTATTGGCAGTGATCTGATATAGTCAATGTATGACTGGAACTCTCCATGAGGTGGAGCATAATATAATGGACTTGATGAAAACCTAAACAAACACAGGGAATTATTATAAATAACTTCTACAACAACAACAACGTGTACATGTATATTTTGCTCATTAAGAAGGCTCTTTCTCTCTCTGCCTCTCTCTCTCTCTTTTTTTCTTCTCACTTATATTCTTCATTTTCAATGATATCCTTTGTATAGAATATAGAAAGTAAAGAGATTAGTAATCGCCTGTCTTTATCATCAGTTACACGTCCACCGTAATTACACTGTCCAGTCAAATAAGTGAGAGCATCAAAAGGCAATTCTTCATATTCATTAAGAAACATCTAGTGAGAAGAAATTATAAATATTAATTCTATTAAACTTATTAGCCATTATGTCTACCTGCATTTGTCTCATTGATATTCTAAGGTCGGATTCATTGAACTCGTAAGGTATATTCCAACCCAAAGCACCAAACTTCCTTCTCTCTTGTACCATTGCATGAAAGAAACACAAACCAAATAACAGCTTCCTCCAGTACTTGGGCTGAAGAGGGAGATATCAATAATACATGTACAGTACATGTACTGTATATACTTTATTGCAGTTTTCAAAGAATGTTTTGTCAGATATTGGATCATTGAGGTATGAACGAAGGAGATTAGCTCTCATTCCTTTGGGAGGCTCGTTAGTCATTTTAACACCTAACAATAAAAAAATGAAGAATTTTCTCTTAGCCATTATTAATAAAATACCCTGTGACTTTGGCCCAAATTTTGAGCAAATTTAAAAATTCACAATAAAAATCAATTTTGATTGGAATTACATGTAGCTCTGGTAAAAATCCAATTACATGTACTCACCATTCTGTAGTATAGAGACAGGGAAGTCTTCAGAAGGATAGCTTGTCAGCCAGAGCCTGAACTCCTTGTGTGTATTCTCTGGTATAATGACCTGAAGAGAGAGTGTAATATAACACACACACATACATGTACATGTAATACATGCACATACATGTACATTAATGTACAGTACATGAGCTTGCATGTACATATACACTATACAGTATACAGGCTCCACTTACTTCTTCACATATCTTCTCTAGTTTAGGCATCCATGATGTGGCCAAGTGACAGTTTTGTAGTACAACCCAAGTACCTTCAGCAATAGCTTGATCTATCATCTTAGCAGCTATAGGACCCTAAAAGAGAAAGAGAGAGAGAGAGAAAGGAATGAAAGTAGAGGTAGAATATCAAAATATCTCACTTGTCCTTGTCCTAGTGATATGGTTTGACAGCGACTCCCACCAAATCCTTTATCCTCAGCAAACTTTAACAGTCCAGCCATTGGATCAGCCCCAGGTGAGAGTACAAATATAAGAGGAGCACAGCAATGAGAGTCAGAGAAACTACCAGCAAGATCAAAGGTAGGCGGCTCAATGTATTGCTGTCCCATTTTATCAGTTATGAAGTTTTGAACAGCAGGGACTATCTTGTCTGGTCTTATGCACCTTAGAACAATCATACTGGAGAGAGAAAGAAAGAGCATACATGTACATTCGTAATTTAAGCAATGGTTTTGCATAATTATGTTTTTATTACCGATGCAGTCCTTTGACTTTCATCTCCCATGGATTAGGAAATTTTGTCTCATGAGGAGTAGGAGAATCATACAGTGTCTTCCATTCTGGACTGAAGTCTAAAAAAAGAAACAAATTTAATTTTAACATGTACATACAATGTATACAATCTATTCTAGTTTTCTTTTAGTTATACTACATACAATTTTTTTTCTCTCCTTCTCCCTTACCATTCATCAGTCCTTTCAGTTCTGGTAGATTAGATGCTCTGACTATCTCACCCCACGACTTATCAGACAGCCAAGAAGGGAAAGGGTTTGGGTGAGGATTCTCTAAAGCCACACCTCCAGTGAGCAAGAACCTCCAACTCTCGTCCTCCACCTCCCCACGTCCCTTAAGTAACCCGATACATAGCAATATAGAAAATAATAGTTTATCCTTCTCAAACAAAGACCGACAGACATTGTTGTATATACTGAGGGTAAAGTGATCGTTAAGGTTGGCTATTCTTTCCTGTAAGTCAGTTGATTTGACACTATTGGCTATTGACTGTGTGTATAGGTTGATGAACCAGGTTAGTGAGTACTGATACATTGGTTCTATATTGGCTAAGTCTGATATGCAGAAGAATAGGATTGAGGAGTGAAAGGCGACTGGTTTGTAGCCGTTTCGAGTCTCGTCTATTTCTTTCTCTGTGGCTGATGCAACTTCCTAAGGAAAGAGAATGGAATAAAAAGGAAAATTAAAAGATAATTATGATCGTGTTCTACTTGTTTGGCTTGTATTTCTTCTGATAGTGTCTTTGATGAAGAGAGTATCTTAATAGCAGTCTCATCCTCTAATATATTACCCTATAGTATTATTATTAAAAATACAACTGTAATCTTCATGCAGTAAGTCAGTGCACTGTACCTCTGCTGATAAAACTTCAAGAATTTTATCTTCAATTTCTTTCAACTAAAATTAACAAAGAAGTATAAAAATTTGATATAAAATAAACATTGAAGGTCTTGTCCTACCTGTTTCTTATTTGCTGCACTCTCTATTATCAGCTCATTTTTCTTTTCTTCTAATTCTGGCTTCTCCCTAGCAGCCAATATACCTAGTAACTGATCCTCTAGTCCAGTAGGAGTAATCATGAAATTAACCAAACACACCTAAACAAATACAAGTGAGACATTTTAATTTGTACAATCGAATATTACATGTACATGTACATACATGTAGTGTAGAAATACATTTACTTACTTTAACAGATACTTCGGGGAGGTAGTGAGGGTTTCTAAATCTCGTAGTTATGTAGAACCTAAAGTCCTGACTATACTCAATGACATTCTCTCCTAGTCTAATATACTCCACTCCTCCTTGCTTGAAAACCTGACGGAGGAGCAGAGGCTCTAGAAGTGGATCCAGCTCCTCCCCAACATTCTCCAGGAGGACTGGAGTACCAAACTGTATAGAGTTCTCAAGTGTACGGGCATAGTTAGCATCGGAGAGTTTTATAACGGCTAGTTTATTGGGTCTTTCAAGGTTCTTGATCCATTTATTGGCCTGACCCTGTGGGTCAATGAGCAGCGGCCAGCGACGCGAGTTTGATAGTATGATCCCGTTATCGATAGAGAATGAGTCAACTGGTAGTCCTGCTATCTGCCAGTTCCTAATAGTCACTGGCTGTCCAAGTGTCTTACTAAGTGAGAATGGATCAGAGCAGAGAATACCTTTATTAAGACACAACCGGTGCCACTCTCTGACACATTCTAGTCTAAAGTCAACAGTGAACGCTCCTAAATAAGCAACTATTCCTGAGGAAAGGAGGACGTCCCCTGTTACATTATCGTATAATTGTCCGAGCTCTCTTGCTGCCTCGCTCCACCTGTCCTTCTCTCCTCCCAGTCCGTCTATCAGTTTCTCAGCTCTGTCTAGCTTCTTTGAGCAAATGTCAATGTTCTCTTCGAGCTGCTCCTTCTTTGCAGTCATAGCATCAAACTCGTCATTGAGGGACTGGAGCTTATCCAATACCTAAAAATAAATATAGAAAACACAACTAATAAAGCAATATACATGTAAATGTACATGTATAAACACAGTATTAGTATTATAAATTTGTAATAAATACATGTATATATACATGTACATGTACATGTACATGTATATAATTAACATACAGCTTTTAGTTCAGCTCTTTTAGTGTTCAATTTCTCCATTTGTACGGACAATTCTTGCTCTGCAATGGCAAGACTTTCTTTCTTTGGAGCGACGACTTTGGCCACTCTGTCATAGACTTCCATGGCACGCGTCCACTTGCACAATCCCTCACAGGCAGTGGATGCTGTCTTCACTACATCTGGATGAAACTCTGCATTTGTTATGTACCTACATGTACAATAAAGAAATAGAAGATACATATACATGTAATTTAAAATGCAGTAAGTACATGTACATGTGCATACAGAAGGTTTCAAGCTGATTTTGACAAATATTTATGACCATTTTTTTGAAACAAGCAAATTTTAAAAAAATTATAGCCCATAATTTTTTTGAAAAAATGGCTCCGAAATTACCCCAAATTTTTATTAGATTTTCTGATGCATATTGACGTCCTTATGCTGTTCGAGCTGATTTCGACAAATATTTTTCGAGTTATGACCATTTTTAAAAACGGGCCAAATTTTGAAAATTACCCAAGGCTATAGCCCATGGTTTTTTCCAAAAAATGGCTCCGAAATCACCCCAAATTTTTATTAGATTTTTTGATACATATTGATGTCCTTATGCTACGTAGAAAGTTTGAGCTGATTCCAACAAATATTTTTCAAGTTATGACCATTTTTAAAAACGGGCCAAATTTTGAAAATTACCCAAGGCTATAGCCCATGGTTTTTCAAAAAAATGGCTCTGAAATCACCCCAAATTTTTATTAGATTTTCTGATACATACTGATGTTTTTATGCTGTGTAAAAAGTTTGAGCTGATTCTGATAAATATTTTTCGAGTTATGACCATTTTTAAAAACAGGTCAAATTTTGAAAAATACCCAAGGCTATAGCCCATGGTTTTTTCCGAAAAATGGCTCCGAAATCACCCCAAATTTTTATTACATTTTCTAATACATATTGATGTCCTTATGCTACATAAAAAGTTTGAGCTGATTCCGACAAATATTTTTCGAGTTATGACCATTTTTAAAAACAGGTCAAATTTTGAAAAATACCCAAGGCTATAGCCCATGGTTTTTTCCAAAAAATGGCTCCGAAATCACCCCAAATTTTTATTACATTTTCTAATACATATTGATGTCCTTATGCTATGTAGAAAGTTTGAGCCATTTCCAACAAATATTTTTTGAGTTATGGCCATTTTAAGAAAACGTCAAAATTTTGAAAAATACCCAAGGCTATAGCCCATGGTTTTTTCCAAAAAATAGCTCCAAAATTGCCCCAAATGTTTATTAGATTTTTTGATACTTATTGATGTCTTTATGCTGTGTAGAAAGTTTGAGCTGATTCCGACAAATATTTTTCAAGTTATGACCATTTAAAAAAACGAGCCAATTTTAAAAAAATACCCAAGGCTATAGCCCATGGTTTTTTCTAAAAAATGGCTCCAAAATCACCCCAAATTTTTATTAGATTTTCTGATATATATTGATGTCCTTATGCTACGTAGAAAGTTTTAGCTGATTCTGACAAATATTTTTCGAGTTACATGTATGAGCATTTTACTTTTCTCTTATTTTCTTCATGATGGCTGGCTGTATGTTATCCTTATCATAATTCTTAAGGTAGTCAAGGAACTTCATGTCTCCCAGCAGTTTCTGTGACGTCCCCCAGTAGTCCTCTATCATCTTCCCCGATCCACTAGGATCAGGCTTTCTCTCTGGTTTCATTCCCCTCATGATACAAACTGCCTCCATCACCAGCTTAACAACTGATGGAGGGTTCTTCATTGCCTTTACTAGAGTGATGTCACTCGGTTTGAGCGTGTTCAGGGCAGCTATGGCTGCCTCTAGTGCTGGGATTGCTTCAGCAAGATCACTCTCGCAGTCATCTTTGATTGCTTGAGCCTTTGCAGCAGCTTTATTGGCTACTGCCTCGTCTGCAGCAACAACCTAATGAGAATAAATCAATATCAGTATCAGTATCAATATCAGTATCAGTATCATGTTATCAACTCACTTCTTTCTTTGCTTCTGCTTCTATGGTGTCCTTCTCAATCTTTACCATCAGTTTGGCAGTCTCCTCACTTGTTTTAATGAGCTCTGGCCTCAAATCAGTTAGCTCTTGTTGCATTACTGACACCTAAACAATAATAATGATAAAAATTAATAAATATACATGTACCTGTACATACACAAAAATTTTTACACAAAATTGGAGGTAAGAACATCAATACATGTACTCATGCTACTATTATCAGTATATTATTTCTTACTTGAGAAGCAGCAAACTCCAGTCTCTCCAGGCCAGTGGTGTAGCGCTGCTTGAGGAGTAAAATTTCATTTCTTTTGAGTCCAAAGAGTTTCTTAAAAGTCAATATGAGCTCAAGGTAGGAAGTAGGAGTCACATAATTGTGACGCCTCAAGACACTGAAGAACTTCTCAGATAATGTCCTTACACTCTGAGAAAGGAAATGAAAAGTACACCATTATACACAGTATGTGCACAGGATAATAATGCAAGTATAAAATGTTTCTACCTGATGGAAGTACTGACACATTGATACACAGTGGATTCTTGTCTTGTCATCCATATCAACATCTTCAAGGAACTTATTGGCAACCATCTCAAGAGCATCTTGCGGCCATGCCTATAACCAATAACAAGTCCTCAATCTACATGTACTGTACTTCTTTAAACTCTTAACTCATCTTTCTCTCTTTTCTTTCCCTCTCTATCTCTCCTCTCTCATTTTATATCCCTCTTCTCTCTCTCTCTCTCTCTCTCCTCCATACCTGGAACCAGTCAATGGTACAACAGTTGATAAGTGAAGGGAACATTCTGAGTCGGTTCCTAAATGCGTCTCCAATAGGACTCATTGCTAGTACTACGTGAAGGTTCTCTCTCACTCTCTCAATGAAGTAGTTGTACATTGACAAAGGAGTAGCCTCTATCTTCTTACCCTGCACAGAATAATTACAATTACTGGTAATGCATGATTATTAATAGTATAGTAATGTGTACATGCCATGTATAGTTACTTCATTATTTATTTTATTATTTTTATAAAATGGACTATTACTATAATACAAATTCATTTTATCTTAGCTACTGTGTATAAAATGTACATGTACAATCAAACCTGTGTTCTAGCAATGACTTGCATCTTCTCAATAATCTCTGCCTTCTCATCAGCAGGGAAGATATTAGGTACGTCCCCAGTGTTAAGGATCATGTTGATATCTTCAACAAATGATTCATCTTTGATCTGATTGTCACTGAAGAGGAATACAACAGCTTTGCCCTCAGTGCCAGCTTTAATCATCATCTAAAGAGAAAGAGGGGAGAGTGTAATTGTACTACCTAATAAGTTAGTTATTCAATACTTTCTTAATGTCATCTCTCCATTCAACTGTTGTGTAGTTTTTAGTGATTTCGATTTGAAACAGATCATAGCCTGCCATGTATGTAGCCAGTTTGGTAGCACTCTGACGCCCACTCCCTCCAATACCTTAAGGAAACAATAACAGTACAGTAGTATAGAAAAAATCAATAGAGAAGAATTCTTCTTACAGTAGTATGTTGCGTAGAAATGATTAAAAATAAAAAGTTTTTTTTGCAAATTTTTATAAAGTTGTTCAAAAAAGACTAGAAGACAATTCTTAATTTTTTCTGATAATTTTTAAAGTCCAAAGCTCCTAATAGCTTCTATACTGTACATGTACATGATCCAAATAATTATATTACATGTACTGGATCACATGTACATGTACTACATGTACTATACTTACCAATGCAGAGTACATGTCCATTGTCCTGCTTGAGTACACGACTGATTCTGGACACATGCTCAATAGCGAACTTGAACATAACGAGCTTCATTGGAGTCTTGGTGACCTGATTATACTCATCAAGATACCTGAGAGAAGAAAAGAGAGAGAGAGAAACAACAAAATAAAGTTTAATTATTTTATCTTGTCTATCATTTACGTTTCAATGACAGTAGTTAGTTCCTCAAAGTCAGTGATCTCATCATAGGGTCTCAGGTCACTATTAGCATTAATATAATCACCAAAGAAAAGGCCACGAATGTCATCGTCTTTTAGCTCTCCAGTGGGTGAGGCCAGTCTCTTTAAAACCTTATCAAGACTCACTTTGAACTGGTTCTGCATCGTCTCCTTGACAATATCAAAGAAATACTGCCTATAACATGTATAAGGAGAATAATAAAACACTGCATATTACCTGAGAAAAATGACAATAATAAAGATTGATTAAGTAAAATACATGTACAGTATATGTCTGCAGTGAATAACATATCTAGAGTCTTTTGTCCAATTTTATAACTTCAAAAATTCATAAAAAATCTAACTTTGATTGGAATCAGCTCAAACTTTCTACACAACATGTATATGCATCAGAAAAATTATAAAAATTGAGAATTCTCTCCTTTTCAATTTTGGTGAGATTTGGCCCAAGACCATGTACTGTAGTACAGGAACTTCCATCCAATTTTAGAGCAACATTCCTGTGCATGTACATGTACATGCACATGTATATTTACAGTATCTCACCTGTCCTTATCATCAATAAGTCTATCATAAAAGACCCTATAAATTTCATGTACCCAGAGTCTGATTAGCTTATCTCCTTCAGTCAAATGTGTCTTGGGTACCAGCAACACTCCTCTCACTACTCTTGAGAAGTCCCTCAGGTTAAAGACATAGTGAGACTTGGTTGGTGTGGGAAGGAATGTGGTTACTGCTGATTTGTACACTGACATTGTAGCAAGAACCATCACCTAGCAATACATGTACATGTAAATGATACGTTTTATAATGCTCATCCAAAATTCTTAGCTCAAATCTTCTGAATAGCATAAGTACATGTACATGTACATGCATATAAATTTTAATTTTTGATGTAAAAAACATACATGCACATTTACAATTACATACATGTACATATACATATGTACTTACTTTTCCCAGTCTATTGAAAACACCATCATATCCTCTGCTAAAGTGAGCATCAGCCATTGTAGTGAATATCCTAGTCAGTGTATTATCATCAAAAGACTCTATTGATATTATGTTGAAGTGACGAGTGAATCGACCAGTAATGTTGTTCCTACCACCTCCAGGAGGACCCATTGCTGATACTAACAACTACAAACAAACAAACAAAGAAAAATAACAACAACAACAACAAAGATGTTACATGTACATGTACATGCATGTAAAAAAGTGTGTACTACATGTATAATTTTTTACATGTACTTACCACATCAACCAGCTCCAGTTTAGAGGTGTCTTTCTTGTCATACCAGTGGTAGTGGTCCCTCCATTGTCTCAGTAGCTCAATGGGAGGCTGTGCCCCATACTTCTCTTTAGCAGGCATATTGAGATCATCAACAAATACAACAGACTTCTTCCCCATACCTGGGCCATACACACCCTTTCTACGCCTATTGAAAGAGAGAGAGAGAGAGAGGAGATAGAGAGGAGAGATAGAGGGTAGAGATCTGGTGTCTGGCTTTTTATTATTACCTATCAAGCTTTGACATGATGATGTCTTGAGTTTGATTAGCTGAAGTGCGAGCAGAAAAATTAATCGTATTTGGAACATATCTATACAAGTGATGAAGAGAGAGAAAGAGAGAGAGATAATGTGTACAGTAATTATGCATATTGTATGAACTAACATGTACATGTACTAGAATGTATTGTAGTGCTCTAGTTTCCTTACTTGTCTTTTGGTAGTTTAACTAGGAAGCTGTTGGTGAGGGCTGATTTACCAGTACCTGTTGGACCAACAAACAGAACTGGTATCTCATTATTGACAAACGTTTGCAAGAAAAATGTCTGCCTGGTTGTATCCACTGTAGGTATGATAAGATCACTGACCTACAGTAAAGAGAGAGAGAGAGAGAAGAGAATAAAATACAATGAAATAAAACTTTACTTTAACATCTGCTGCTACAGTCATATTCCTTTCAATGCTGTCCTCCCAACTGGCCCAGATTCCACCATTCTTCTGGAAAAAATAATCAAAAACAGTTCCTCTCTCTGGAAACAAGTTAGCCTAAATAAAACATAAAAACAAATTAACATGTACATTTGTACATGTACTGGTATGTATTGTACATGTACATGTACATATGACTGAATGGTGAATGTGCTTAAGTTGCTACCTTTCCAAGTTTAAAGCTCTTTGGTCTAGGGTGATTAGTGTCTGTTCCGGATACTATGGTACGAAAGAACACGTCAAACTTAGTCCTCGAGTCTCCGTTCATGGTACCACCCACGGACCAGATAAGAGAGAAAAGGAAGAGACACTGTAGCCACAGTGATATCTGCATCTGTGACATCTCAGAACCTTCAACACTACCAGACCTAAAGACATGTATTATACCAGTAATCCCATACATGTACAATGTACATGTACATGTACATGTACATGCATGTACAAACATAATAAATTATTAGTTAATTAAATTAAAAACATGTACTGTACATGTAACATAACTACATGTACATGTACTGTAGGTGGTATAAATGGCACAGTCTACACTTACTTCTTTATTTCTTCCATCAAACAGGAGTACAGTCTCATTAAAGATACTGTTAAATGAATATCTGACGTGTTCACAAAGAGCTGACACTCGTGACGCACGAAATCAAGACAAGGATCAACGAGCCAATCAAAGAGATCACGAATCATTGATCTGTTCTCTTCATTGATCGAGTCAGGGAGAGTGTTCATGTATGAGTTAAAGTGTGGCCTCCATCCCAACTGATGAGGCTCCATATATATCATACCACACCTTGAGACAGTCGCTGGTGATGCTACCTCAAGATCCTCCGGCTCAAATATGAGATTCTGTTTATTACTCATCTGAATAATCTCACCACTCATCAGGCAGAGCTGCATAAAAGAGAGAGTAGAATTTATAATTATACATACATGTACATGTACATGCAATAATAGTATTAACAATAAAATGTAAGTGCAAGCAAGAATAAAATATAATGTACTGTACATGTAAATGAAGTACTAATGCATGGTATACACACACGCATTATAAATTACCTTTTTATTATCATCCAGTACAGTATTCATATTCTCAATCCAAATAGCATCAACTGGCCCATCAAAGACTATCCACTTCCTATTCTCATCGGTCGCTGATGCCTGCTCTCTGAAAGAATTAGCCAATACCCCGTCAGACCACTCGTGGGACACTGGATCAAAGGAACCATACAACTGGCCCATTGTGATACTCTTTGGGTTAATAATACGATAGTCAACCTTGAACTCCTCAAGGAGCCCACTCGTCTGTAAGTCAGCTAGTGCAGCTGCCAGTACTTTATAAGCACTGGTTTTCCCTCCCATTGGGTCCCCTACTATCATGAACCCATGACGGACTAACATCATCTCGTATATTTGTATAATCTTAGAGATGAACCAAGGGACGGACTGTAGGCCCATACGAGCAATGTTATCATTGAGGGCATCAGTCATGTATTCATAGTCAGGTTGGGGTAGGGTCACTCCAGGGAAGAGATCGCTCGTGATGCCAGCAAAAAGAGGCAAATCGTGCGCAAGGAATTTCGGTAAGTTTACATCGTTAATGGCTCTCAGTAATAATATGCTCTCGTCTTCTTCAGGATACTGTAGCTTGAGGTTACCTGCTGCTGTTAATACCGACTTTACAGCTCTCATACCTAAAAGCAACAATAATCATTGCAGTAGGAATACAACTGTACTGTATATGTACATGTGCAATTGAACATACATGTAATATGTCACTTCTCTCCCCCCCCTCTCTCTCTCTCATCCTACCATAATCATAGTGATGCTGTGATGAAAGCTGCTCTGAGCAGAGCCTATAAGTTGCTACTATCTTAGCAGCCAGACTCCTAGCATCAACAAAACCCATTGAATACAGCGAGATCTCTCCAATCAGAGCATAATCAGGAACCATCATGGCTACTGTACGAAACAACACCTTTAAGAAAAGAGGAGAGAGACAATAAAAATGTATTAAAATTCACAAAGTCTGTTACTTTAAGATTGTCTGGTAGTTCTTGTCTCCCAGCGTAGCCAGGGTTCATGGTGATGAAACAAGTACAAGATGGGTCCAGTGATATCTCTGTCCCTTCAAACATAAACCGCTTCAGTTTCTGCACCACCGCCAGTTGGATGCACTGTATCTGCTGAGCTATGACAGACAGTACTTCAAGCTCAATGCGGTTGAACTCATCAAAACAAGCCCAAGCTCCAGCCTGGGCTAGACCCTTGAAGAACTTCCCCATTGCTTTATAGTCCAATCCATCAGAGCAGTTGAACACCACACACTGTTTAGCAACAGCCTTGGCTAGATCTTTGCATGTCTCTGTCTTTCCAGTACCTAAAAACAACATTATTAAAAAATCAATCAATACAACAACTAACAAACATCATTATTAATCATCAATTAAGTACATTAACTGTATTACAATTAACATACCAGCAGGCCCTTCAGGTGATCCACCAAGATTCAGTTTGATTGCTCCCATTAGTGTACGATAGCATCTATCAGTTAGTGGAGTAATAACAAGTCTACCAGTATTGCCCAGATACTCGTAACCATAGGGAACCTCAGTTGTTATCATTTTAACTAAGACCTTCCCATCTTCAAAGTAATACCTCAACTGACTTATCCATTGGAAGTCGTTAGGGGAGGAGACTTTGTCCTCATACAGTTTAGCTACTACATCCCTTGCTAAAGAAAGAAGAGAGAAAGTAAAGAAAGAAAGGGAAGATTCTAAACTAAAAGTGTATACTACAGGTACTGTAGTTGTGACTATGTTGTAGATGAATACAAAGTGGAGTGTTGCTAACCGTGAACATCAATGACAGTGAGAGCCCCAAGTGTAGTACGGGCCATTTTAGCTAACTTTCCCCTAACCATTTCAACTATCCTATTAATCTGACCGGTACACTGAGCAAGATAATCCTGAAATAGAGAAAGAGGAATGATCCTAAGATACAGAGCTGATTATTCAACAACTCTCACTTTTAAAGTTCCATTGACAATAGCATCATTCACTTCCTGTGTCCAGTATATAGTACTGACTGATATAACAATCTGTCCGGGCCAGTCTAAGACCCACTGATCCCGTGATGTCACTGGATATGCTTTAACTGAGTCAGCAGTGACATCACATAAACTCTTAATCATTACTTGCTGGACTCTCAGTAACCACTTCTCTACCATACCCTGTAGAAAGAGAGAGAGAGAAATTAAAGCAAAAAGAAGTACAGTGTATATGTACATGTACTGTAAATAAACGATTATGCTAAAAAACATGTACAAGTATAACATGTATTAATAAATCATTAGACCTGTAATTAAGTTCTAAATACATGTATTAAAGGATAAATCATATTACACAAGTACATGTACATGTACATGTATACATTAAAGTTGATCCTTACTCTAGCTTCAGCAGGTATGACAGTCTCAGAGAAGGGAACACTCTCCTTCTCGCTGCTGATCATACCCTTCACTTCCTGAGTCTCTGTGAACTCCAACTTTGCAATGCCTTCAAAACATTTCTTGAGATGAGGCTGGACTCTTAGCGGGTCCTTTGTCTCTGATAATATCTCAAGGAGCTCGTCATTAGAGAGGAAGAAGAAGCGAGGGAAGTAAAGCCTCTTCTTTTCAAGATAGTCGTTGAGTCCTTTTTGTATTTCTTCAAGGAGCGAGTTTGATTCAGTTAAACGACTTAGCATGTTCTTTTGTGCAGTGACAACCAGCGCATGAGTGTCTTTAACCTGATGGGGAATGATTGAGAATAGGTATGCATTGTATGAATAAAAGGAAGAGCCTTACTGATCCTGTCATGATGTCCTTCCAGTATCTATCAACAATTGAAAACTTTCTTCCTTCTTCAGGCATCTGTGCCATTATGTCCTCAGAGGAGAAAATGGGCTCTAAATAGAGCCACGTGGCTTGACACTAAATAAATTATAACATTAATACAATGCTCCGTTTGTTGCCTAATTCTCTAAGCCTCCTCACCTTAAGCCATGCGTCCAGTATGTCCTGCATTAGGAGTAGCTTCTCTTCCCATTCTTTTATTTCTGCTTCAAATGGTTTGATGAAAGGAGAGCCCCTCATTGTCTGTGCTTTGACAATGTGATCATCCAACAGCATCTGAACATCATCCACTGATGACAATATTGATATGCCCTATGATATAAAGATACAGGAAATAATGATGACAATAATGTATACATGTACATGTACATGCATGTACATGTATGTACAGGTCTGTGATATACCCTAGCTATTATTTAAATAATTATGACAATATAAATGTACATGTACATGTAGAGGACTGGAGACATACAGTGTCACGATAAGGTAAGAAATTAAAGCAAATGTCCTTCCACTCAGTTTTCATCTTATCCATTGCTTTCTCAAGGGAATACTCTTTACTGGCTGAAGCACCAATCTCTTCCAACCTAACAACAAGATGACATGTACATGTACTTGTATTGCTGTACTTTTCAAGATGTTTATCCAGTCCATAGCCAATCATTATACTCAATGGTGTGGTAGGCTGTGGCTTTAAATCGAATCCAACAATCTCAGACATCTATAAAAAAAAGGCTGTTACTTAAAACAAAAAGTACACAATACCAATAATGCATAATAGATCTACTCTTGCTGGAAATATTTCTTACACTCTTCCAGTGCCTGTCTCTTATTCCTGGATTGCAAAATGTCTGGAGTAGCGGCAAGTGTTGCTTAAACTTGTCCAGTTTTGATTTTGTTATCTCGGCCGAGCGTTTCGGGTTCGGATTGTCGGCAAATGTTCTTGAGAGCTTGTGCATTGTTCGCCACATGCTGCCCAACTCCTCCTCCACCTCTTCAGCATCAAGCTCAATGAATGGACCTATAAAAGAAAGACAATTTGACATAAATTACATGTGCATGTACATGCAGTGTGCATGTATGCATGTAGGTTTCTCACAAAGCATGCTAATTGCAAATATTTTAGGTAAAACAGTGTTTTGTCAAATTTTCAAACAAATTTAAAAATTCATAAAAAATCTAATTTTGATCAGAATGAGCTCAAATTTGATAAACAACATAAGAACATGTATATGTATCAGAAAAAATTATAAAAATAGAGAATTCTCTCGGAGCCATTTTTGACAAAATTTTGCCAAAGATCCAAGGCTATAGCCTTTGGTCTTTGGCCAAGTTTTTTAGCAACTTCAAAAATTCATAAAAAATCCAAACTTGATCGGAATGAGCTGAAACTTTTTACACAACATAAAAACATGTATATGCATCAGAAAAAATTATAAAAATGAAGAATTCTCTCGCAGCCATTTTTGATAAAATACCCTGTACTATAGCCCATGGTCATTGGCCAAATTTTGGAGCAACTTAAAAATTTGTAAAAAAAAAATCTAATTTTGATCAGAATGAGATAAATAACATATAAGAACATGTATGCACATTGTACATCATAAAAAATAAAATAAAATTTCCACATACCATTAAGCCATTTGTCATGCTTGATGTGAAAATCAAGGGCCGTTGCCCAGAGTCTATCAAAAGGTTCCTTGAGTGTAATACCAGTCTGTATCTGAGGGAATGCTGTCACCTCCCACTCAAACAACTCTTCCTCATTGTTGATTGACTAAAGAGAGAAAAAGGAAATATTCACAATAAAGCAATGAAAGTCAAAATTAGGCAGAGCCAGATGTACTATGCATGCATACATGTACATGTATCATACATGTATATGTACAGTCATGAGCAAGCTCTCAGATGGGAGAGTTTATTGACTTACAATGTACATGTACTTTGATAGTTTATACTGTACAGCATTGTATACACATGCATATTGTTACTATTTTTGGTGTTTATAATACTATTTAAAAAATATGTACAATACAATTTGTATATGTATGGTCTACCATTGCTTCTTCTTTAGAAGCCTCCAGTTTCTTTCCAAGTTCATTCAACTGCTCAACAACAGACCTGATGTCATCAACATTACGAGGAACCTAATCAACAAAAAACAAAATGATGTCACTAATGTACAGTGATTTCAGCATTACTTCTTTATCTTTATACAACTCAATGGCGTTGTGATATTCTGTTAGCTGCTCCTCGAACTTAACCACCTTCTCCTTGAGGTCAGCCTCAGCTTTTTCTCTCCTTGAGAGAAGTCTCCTCTGACTCACTTCAAAGATCGGATCCATCTTATCAGGCCAGTTGAAAGTCTGGCTGTTCAACTTTAAGTCATCATCTAAAAAATAAAGAGTGGTACATTTTGATTGAAGAAATAACATGTATGAGAATGACCACACATACATATACAATGTACATGTACATATGCATGTAGTGGGACATATTGTACCTGAAAAGTTGACATAGTTAAAAAGAAACATAACCCTATCTGCTGCTTCCTTGACCTCCATCTTTAGCTTGTACACAGTCTCATCACGTGACTATAAACACAGTGAGATCAATACATATACACGATCATGATCATGATCTTACTTTAGTTAGAAACTGCATCAGCTCAACAAGGTTATCAGTATTGTCAGGATCTTCGTAGACTTTGGCTGATATTTCATCATATTGTCTACACAAACTGTATAGGATGGAAAAAATTTGTAAGGGAGAGATGATAAAAGTTAGGAACAAAATATAAAAGGGCAGCCATACTCTCTATTGATGTCTCTGTTCTGGTCGATGAGTCTTTTGTTTAGTTTCTTAACAAGTTCATCAATCAGTCCAACAATGTGAACATTGACAGACTCGACGTTGAGGAAAAAAAAATTAAGATACACCGAGCAGCGAAGAACCTTTAGAAAACCTGACGTCTCTTGCAGACGATTAATACGCTAAGAGAAAGAGAGAGAGGGAGGGAGAGAGGAGGGTGAATAAAGAGAAAATCAGTCTTACCTTTCCATAGTCAGTAAGTGGTACATCTTCTTCTTTAAGAAATGCTTCAAGTTCTTGGCCCGCTGTCCCGTCCAAATACTTCTTATATTGATCATACATTTTCTTGTACCTGATCAAAACACACTAAATCACTTAGAAACTACATTGTACATGTACATGTATCTACTGTGACTATTAAACTATATGTACATGTACATGTACAATTATTAAAATTTTACTTTTTAATTCCTGCAAAGTTAGCCTTGAGTAAAAGGTTGGCCTCACGGCGCGTGAATAGAACAGTTTCATCATAAATTGTCATGGCAGGAATAATCATCCTGTGACCATGAAGATCAGGAAACAAGACGTGCTCAACCTACATGTATTTAAAACAGATGAGCTTAGTACATGTACATGTACATGTACATGTACATGTACATGTACATGTATTGTACATACTTGTATGGCACTAGTAAAGCATAGAACATGCAGTAATAATAATTTTGTACTTACTCTTGGTAGGTCGTGTGCACTTTCAACTATAACAGTAACTAATCTGTTAATGATGTTCTCCAACTGCTCCAGAGGTGGATCAAACACTAGATCAGCTCTTTTGATAAGGACATCAAGATGAAGAACCTTATTGTACAAGTACATGTACATGCATACACAAAAATAAATAAGATAGCCATTGCTTCTACTCGAGCTTACAGGTTGTGATGTATAGAGAAGATCATGAAATTTATCATCTTCGTACTTGTTACCACACTAAAGGACATTAATAATGAATTAATTGTACAATGTAAATTAATGTGCAAGATTTCATATACATTATACATGTACAAAATGGACCTGATAAATCTTAAGAAAAGATATAAACTCGTCAATTGATGCTTTAACACAGTCCCTTAGCTGCCTGGCCATCAGACTACAGACAGCATTGAAGAAGTGCTCTGCCAGTATTGCTCTCTCCTCTGGCTCATTCGGTATCAAATGTGACCAACTGTCTCTATACTCACGTAGTATGCCACCACAATCAAGAATCCACCTACACAATAAAAAAGCATAAGAACATACTCTTTCTACTACTCCTTCCTCTCTCTATCTTTTTCTCTATCTCTCACATGCTGGCTCTCTCTCTTACTCATTCTCCAGTGTTTTCCTACACTCGCTGCATTGCTGTTTGACGAGTGCTTCAAAGTCTTCAGGTTTGAGGGGAAGAGCTGCATTACAGAGATTCTTGCAGAGCACAAATCTCAAATGAGAATATCTGTAATACAAAAAAAGTAAATCTCAATCTACAAATATACTACTATTCTATGCACATGTAGTACTGTATATATACATGCATTATGTGGTGTTAAAGTTGCATTTCATTCACTTGTTGTGCCAAAGGTTATTCAGTTCCAGTAACACTCTATTCCCAATGAATAGCTGAACCTGCTGAGCCTCCAGTGTCTCCCTGTAGCTGAAATGCCATGGAACTGGTGCCCTTATTATCCTAAAACATTAGAAAAACAAAAACCAATGTTAACATACAAATGTACATGTACATAATAGTGCAGAAAGATGCACCAAAAGATATATGTACACAATTATAGTGAGATTAGAATAATAATATGGAAAATTATGCATTTATCCTTGCACTGTACATTGGATTTAAAAGATGTACATGTACATGTACATATCTATAGTGAGTAACTAAGTATAAGGGTACCCTTGAATACATGTACATGTACATTAGTACTGTATAATATACCTTCTTGGTGATGATAGTGGTAGTGCATTGATATTCAATCTCTTTTTCTCTTCAGGATCAATGAGTATGTAATCAACTACAGCTTTCTTGAGGCTGTACTGATAGTCTGTTAATATTTCTTCCTCCAGTGAGTGGCATAGACTGGCATAGTCTGGGTTAGAGGTAAGGAAAGGTGAGACTCGATCATAAAACAGGTTCATCTGGCCCAAGGGCATCGGCTCAATATCTTGGACTCTCACTCCATGAGTGATGTAGTACTTGTACCTCTACATAAAGCAGAAATGAGATAAATTTAATTTACAGGCACATTAAATGTACATTGTGTATACATATACATGTATGTGTATGCTCAATTTTTGAGCAACTTTAAAAATTTGTAAAAAATTATTTTTATTAAAATCTGCTCAAACTTTCTATGCAACATAAGTACATGTACAATGTACATGTATCAGAAAAATAAAAAAATGGAGAATTCTCTCATTTTCATTTTTGGCAAAATTTGGCCAGAGGCCCTGTACAGGCTGTACTAAGTACATAGTCTTTGGCCCAATTTTTGAGTGATCTTACTTCATTTAAGCACCCCCTATACTTATACTCTCTCTCATTTGTCAATATACCTCTTCATCTTTATCAGAAGGTGCCCCATTCATTCTCTTCCTCCATTCCTCCTGCAGTCCCATCTGATTGAACTGTTCCCTTGGGCTCATCGGACGAGACGGCGAGTGTTTTATTCCTCCCTCTCCTCTCTCACTCCCTCCTCCTCCTCTTCCTTTTCTCTCTCCTTCTTCTCTTGATCCTCCTCTGCTGCCCAAACGTGACGAGTTGAGAATGCGTCCTCCTCTAGTGGTGGCTGGTCTGAGGACCAGTGGCCGTTGGTGCTCATGATAGCCGAGTGGGACAGGAATGGGAGGATGGGAAGATAGGATCTTTGATGCAGCTAAGACAACAGAATGAATATAAAATAAAATAATAATTATAATTTAAGCATAAATATTTTGCAATTTCACTGCATGTCCATTCTCAGTTCCCACTGCTACCCATTACTAATATTATTCTCTCAGTCTCTTACGAGATGATCTCGTTCTCCTTTTCAATGCTCTCAGTCTGAGATTAGCTGCACTTGGTGTGAAGTTATTAGCAATCGACTCCGAGGGGCTCCGGGCATGCCTCTCCTCCTTGAAAGGTGCTGCTCTCGTCCAGGAGGCACGTTTGAGGATGGGAGGGTTCTCCAAGTTATCAAGGACCAGTTGGTAGAAGGGCGAAGGCTGCTCGTGTGAAGAGGGGACAACTGGTATGGCTGGAAGGAGAGACCTGGCTTTGGCTGCCGGGTTGTGCCAGTCTAATTGACTCTGTGGATTTTTTTGCGGTTACTCAATGAGAGTATAACGTCCTGGCTTACTTTAGAATGCTCCATTGCTTCTAAACAAGGAGAGAAATACAGAAACTTGACTCCATATAAAAAATCATGGACCACGGTTTAGTTGTCATGACGACTCATTCTCCCACGTGACACAAAAATAAACTGAATGTTACGGACTCCGTAAATTGAACTGAGCCAACGCCCACTTATTGAGTTCACCACCCACTCACATTAAATTTTGCAGAAAATTATTATTAATGAAAAAATATTTGTGCATACACTTAATAATTATATTTGTGCCCCATATGTTAGATTATATATCAATCCTTCATTATTTTTATAATGCTGCAGTTCATTTGCTCTTTGTATCGGAACATCATATTCTTCCTCAACTGGTGGTATCTTTGCATCGACGAATACTTTTCCTGCCCCTTTTGGTTTGAGAGGAACTTTCGGCTTTTTAACAGGTACTTGGGGTTGAATTGGAACTCTTGTAGGCACTTTATGTTGAGCTCTTGTTTCAGCAGGTGGTGCAGGTCTTTCATGCTTCATTTCTTCTTCAGGAACAACTGGATGTATAGTACTAGCCATCACATAGTCATATACTTCTGGTATCTCGTCAAAAGTTGTAACAGAATTGTTACTGGCATTGCTCAGCTCCATGCTCCTTTGTGAAATGGTGAGTGAGCTATTAATGTTAGATGAGGCACTGCTCCCATCCCTCCTTAATCTACTGTATTCAATATTGAGACTTTCACTACAAAGGAAGTGGATACACAGTAATATCTGAAGGAATTAAATGTGTTTGTGTATTCACTTACTATCTGCTTGGTTCCTCTGCTGGAAGTTTTTTGTTTTTCTTTCTTCTATTTTTTATCTTCCAGCAGAGAAAGAAGAGGCAGCAGACAAAGAGTAGGACACAAGCACATAGAATTATACCACCAAATGCTCCAACACTTGCAGCAGCCAGCATAAGTAGATCATTAGTACCATTAACTGCAGTTGGACTATTGGTGCTAGTAATGTTCGCTGATGGGGAGAGTCTGGAAGATGAAGAGGAGAAAGTATATCTAGTTATGATAATAACTGAAGTCGAAGTTAAAGCATTATTTGAATTTGGAGATGAATTAATAGTTGTCTCAGAAACACTTGATGTTTTTGCAAAAGATGATGTTGTAATAGAACTGTAAGATGATGTAAAAGAGCTGTAAGGTGTTGTGCAAGAGCAGTAAGATGTTGTATGAATAGCGCCTCTTTCTGTTGTGGAACTAGTAGATGAGCTGGAAATAGTAGGAGATGGTGAAACATTAGAAGATGAAAAGGATGGTGAGGAGGATGATGGTGAAAGGGAGGAAGTGGAGGTGGTGCCTGTATTCAAAAAGAAAGGAAAGACTAGTCATGCCGTAGTGGATAATAAAAAACTTCAGACATGCACAAAGTTGATGAACTTATGGGGATTCTATGTTATCATGTATTAAATTAGCACAACCGCTAAAGGATAAAATTGCTGGCAACTACACCACCGCACAGTATAATGCATATACCTTGTATGGAAGTGTCAGCACATCCATTGACTTCAAACCTCAAACAAACATGATCGCTGTTCCATGAACCAGGTAATGCCATTATACGAATCACTCGAGCTAACACTGGTATTGGAAGCTCTCTAGTTTGGACTGAACTGTCTCGTAGTCTTGGAAAAACCTTTTTTAAATGAACACAAATTAATTATAATAGTTGAATTAATGATTACTTTCAAATACCTTGGCATTGTTAGTTTGAGGATCAATAATAAATTGTAGTGAAGAGTTGATATCAGTCTTATAAAGAACAAAGTAATTGACAATAAACTCATTGAAAAGAAATTCATCCCCACCCACACTGACTGAATGTACCAAGCACTCGCCTCCTAGGTCCACTTGTACCCATGGTGATGAGTATATGTCATTGAGCTGCTGTGAGCACCATGATCTAGTGTCGTTGCTTATTCTTGCAGCTTGAGGCAAACGGTCGTTGTCCCTTACACCACTAGCAGTGAATGAGCTATTTGGAACTGTTCCTGTCAGTCCTGAAATATTAGGACAAACTGCAGAAAAGAAAGAAACAAGCATAAAAGAGTTGAATATTATAGTATGACTATACACTTACAAGACTGACAATTAACTGGAATGGCAAACAGTAGCAAGACACATAGCATTAGAGTCAGAGTCATCATATTCTATCTTTTCTCAATCTTTTGCTCTTTGTCTATGGGCTGCAGCTCTAGCTCTTATATCCCCAGCCACACCCACGTGGATTAGGGCGTATGCTCCTCTTTACCGCACCCAATCATTAGCGTCACTGCACCGGTAACTCATTTTCAGCATAAAGTAGATTTCGAGGTAGATTTGGGCCATTTTGTAAAAAGAAAAGACCATGATCAAGATATTCCTGCTCTTTTGGTTTCTTCACAGTTCAAAAGGTATGTCATCTTGTACTATGTAAATCTTGCACGTAAGCTTTCTTGTCCAATTAACACGTGCAGCTTGTGTTGGCATTGCCCCAAATGATGTGATTGGAAACAAAGGAGAATACTGCGGTGAGAGAATAAAGCTCACTTATCCACAAGGAACTCAAGTAACTGGGTTTGAGCTACTAGTGAAGGGAGATGGGAATGACTGCAGTGTTAAGGAGAGGATCTCTGTTCTGAGTCAACCAACATTGATTAAAGTGAGTCTAATAATAATAATAGCACTATTAAGAAAGGTTTGTGTAGAATTATAATACAAACAGTGAAGTTTTAATTGAACAAATTGTATGCATGTAGCTATAGCTGTTGCATCAAAGCTGTTGCAATGGATAACATTCATAAAGGATGTAGTGTTACTCTAGTTTTCTTTATAATAGGCTAAAAGCAATGCCTGCATATTAAACATCACATTCGCAAGCAACACACTCACCATTGCCTCTCAAGTATCTGTGTGTATACAAGGTGCACTTGGAATTGACTGCAGTAGCCACAACATTGAGACAGATATTAACATTAAAAATAACATCAAAACCGTGAGGTCAATAGGTGAGAAGGCCAGTAGTAGGAGGCAGGATGGGAAACAAGCTCAAAGAGAAGAGGGTAAACATACTATAATTGAATTACTTTGAAATGAAATATTCCCTAAAAATGTGCACTGTTGTGTGAGTTGCTGTAATCTTATCTGTTTTTTGTAGGGGCTCTGTTGAGTCTTGGACTATCCTTCATCTTAGTCATTACTATTGGAGGAACATTGCTAAGGTATAGCACCCTCCATGGAATTATACACTCTGTATAAATGTACTGGTAGTTGGTTTATATGGACTCTATACACACAGTCATGCTTCTCTAATCTCGAAAGCAATGCAATTAAAGTGTTTGTAAATAGCATCATCCTGCATGGTTTCATATTAACAAAATTAATTAGTGTTTGTTTTGATTGCATGTAGTTGCTGTTATCAAAAAAGAAAAGCTAACTATGAGCCACAATTAGCGTTAGATCCAGAGGCTAATGGACTAACTGACTCCAGCTACAATAGCCCATACAATGACACTATAAAGAGTATCAGTTATAGCACACGTGGGTATGTGACTGTGTCTTTATTGACATTCTTAATAATAATCATGTTTTAGATCAACCTTGGAGCATAGCAATGGTTTTTATCCAGTCCCTTCCACCTCACCGATTAGTGTTTCATTTTGTGGTATGTATAAATCAACTTTAGCTTCTCTATATACTCTTCTTTACTTTCAGGAGCTAATCGTCAATCTCAAGGAAGTCAAGTCTACATATCTCCAGCTCTTCTCAATATTCCTGATGTACCTCCGATAATGCCTCCGCCTCGAAACAGCAAAGTCTCAATATCACTTGAAAACATCATTGATCTAGGTCATGCTGACACTCTCAATCGGTTTAATATCGACCATAAAAGAGATCAAGGTATAGTTAGAGATATACAACATCACTCATTGCATACGTGCTTAATGCAACTTTTAATTGTGTTATTAGTATTAATATTCCCATGCACTTTGTATATTAAATGAAGCCACAAGCTGTTGATGTTTACAGTCACTCCTTTGTGCATGTTTATGTATGTCTGTACCCATTTTCAACTTCCAAGGTAGTCAAGTGTTATATCGTATACATTATCATCCTCATCGTTACTATTATTTTGCCAGCATGTTTGATAAGGAAATCATAACTTAATAGTGTCAGCTCTGTGTGTCTTCTTTGTTACATTCATCCATCCTCTCTCTCTCTCTTTCTAATGTGTCTATTATATAATCAAATTGACACAAACAGAGGAGGAAGGTAGACACTATGCTGTACTAGAAGAGCCTGTGGGCATCATGCAAGGAAGAGAAGAAAGAAGAGAGAGCAATCATTCACAAAAAGATGTAATTGACGATGAACTTGTAGAAACAACAAGTAATAAAATATAGTGTTTTGTATTATTAGTACATTAATTTTTTGTAGGTGACGAGAAGCGTACTTATTTTGTACTAGATGTGACTGTTCCTGATTTAGAACAACATGATCCAGGGAGAGGGGACGAAGATATACAACCTGAGGATTCTTTATCAAGTAGAATTTATCACGTTCTTGATCCAGTGTCTTCAGCATCACCTGATTCGCCTCCTCTCTGCTCTGTGTGTCATAATCCAATTAATGAGAATGAGGATGGTAAGAGAGAGAGAGAGGACAAAGAAAAGAGAAATAGTTGTAATTTATTTCATAAAACTATATCTTGTTAACACCTTAAGGTGTTTACAAGCCGTCAAAAAAATTTGACAGCACAAGTTGTGTGCAATTATGGAAACTTTATATGTTTGTTTTAACGTGTAGAGTCTTTATATCTTGTTATACTACCAGATGGGGAAAAGTCGGTCAGTGCTTCACTAGAGCAGTCACAAGATGCTAGTTCAAGTATGCATAGTGAATTTATAATTTTGTTTAATATTTGAAATGTATTTTTAGCTACAGATGATCCCATTTATCAGGTATTGGAACAGCCTTCTCTTATATGTCAGTCTTGTTTATGCTCTGAAGGTAAATATTTCAGACCACTTCCTCATTTTAAAGCTCAAATTTTATTTTTAAGATGAACCAATCTATCATGAATTAGAAAAGCCAGGTAAGTGTGTGTGTGTGTGTGTGTGCGTGTGTTTGTGTGTGTGCGTGTGTTTGTGTGTGTGCGTGTGTTTGTGTGTTGTGGGTGTGTAATCTGAGAGAATGTATCCAAGTATGTCCACTATTATCTCATAATTTAATTCTTTTTTTCCCACAACTATTAGATCCTATATATGACAGAGTTAGGAACATCATGAGGCAAGGGACGTCAATAAACAGCGATGGCTCTTCGCAGCACTTATACTCTACAGTGCATAGCCTTGACATAAATGAAGGTGAGCTTATGACACACAGTACTAGATCTACATTGTTATTCATTAGAGATTATGTACTTCACTCATTTTTCATTCCCCATACAGATCCTAATAGTAGCAGTCTTGATCCTATTTCTTCAAAAAAGAGAGTTTATCTGCGTGACATAAAGAACGCAGTCAGCTCAGGAGATTATGCAAGTATTCCTAATGACGTACACCCTCCAGATTCACAGAGGAGCTCGTCTGGAGCGAAGAATCAAGAACGCACCACAAGGAAAGCAAAAGGACTGAGCTCATTACAACGATCTCTCTCACAGACGCACTACACTCCATTCATCATTGCACAGAGAAAGAAATCTGGTTCCTACCATGTACTGAATGTTGACGAAATCTGGAATCACCAGCAAGCCAATCGCTATGCGCCAGTATCAATAGTCATGCGTAAGCAGTCACAGCCTCGTGGTTTTACAAGGAAAGGTGCTAGCATGAAATCAAGAAAGAGCTACATTCGTGACCAGTTGATTGAAGGCCCATCATACAATTCTACCTACGAAGTACCAGTACCTTGCAGGGCGACACCTACTCCACCAAAACCTGATACTGCTGCCTCTACTGAGAGTAAAGCAATGCCTGCCTCGGTAACAGTAGGCCAGGCTATACCACCTCCAGCCCTCCTGAGTAAGAGACTGTCACGTCAAGATGCTCTTGTAATTTCAGCCGAAGGAAAAGAAAGGAAATTATTTACAGTGAGGAGCGAGCCTTGCCTTTCATCCAACAGTGACGATTACGATCACCTTGATGTACTGTCACAAGCTTCATCTTCTCCACTTCCACCTCCATTCTCTCCTCTTCCTTCATGTGCTTCTCCCTCAAAGAACCCGTTTAAGAGGACCTTCTCTTCTCCTAGTTACTCTCCTTTGCGTCGTAAATCAACAGATACCAAGTCTTTTCCACTAAAAACACATTTACTGTCTGAAAGTGAGGAAGATGACGAGGAGGAAGTATAATGATAACGAAATCAAATATTAAAAAATTTCATATCATTGGTATAAAACTATAATATTTATAATACAATATATAAACTTATAAATTTTTATTAAAAGTCGAGTTGTGTGTCTATGTTTGTATGTAAGTATCAAAATCAAAATGAGAATTTTATTATTATTTTTACAAAACATTGGATTGTTGTTGTTGACTCTTCAGTTCAGTGATTGGTTGTTCTACATCAATGATCTCTTCCTGAATATCACTCTACAAACACAACACATTCAGCTAGAACTACTAATGCAAGTAGACCTGGCATCAATTTACAAAGCCTCAATGACAAATACACTTTTAAAAAATTCAATTTTGCCCATAACAATTACAATTATGAAATTGTAATTTGTAATTGAGCCTCTCATTACAATTGCATGTACATGTGCAATTGCAATTGACCCCAGGGCAGAATTCAAGACACTGTGCAACTGTGCATGCATGTACATGTACATGTAGATGCATATAATCACTTACATATTCAGTTTCCGGTCGACTGGTCTGTAGTAAACAGAAATAGTGATACATCAATAATGTTTATTCTATTGCTCACATGTGAATTGATTGGTGGTAGTTTGACTCTTCCAGCACTCATTTCTAATTCACAAGGTAACGTCTTAGCTCTAGTCCTTACTTGAGGCTAATAAATAAATAAATTAAATAATTGAATAAATAAATAAATAAATGAATCCATCATATCTCTTTACCTTCACTGGCGGTAGTAGCGAAATGTTTTTACTCATTGAACGATGTCGTTGAAAATCAAGCTCCTAGAAAGAAGACAGAATGTGAAAGTGCTTTCTTCTATACGTCAACTCTGTCTTATATTTCCCTTCCACTCTCTTTCTCTTACCCAGTTCTGAATGCTGTACTGTGGTCTAGCTCCCTGTATTCGCTTGAGTAAGGTCTATGAATAACGTTGAGATAAAAGGCATGCAATATTGCTGTCAGTATAATGCTTGTGTACCTGATTCTCTTTCATTACTCTACTTATCTCTTCATTCTTCTTGAAAAAGTTAAGACTAAAAACAACAGAAAAATGAATACTTTGCTTGCATTTGTTTTACATGCATATTAAGTATGGAATCTCTGTTGTTGTCACTATGTCATTAATGATAGTCAATTTGTACCTTCTCTTTGGCTTCCAGTCCATGTTACGATGGTCTACTCGACCTGTTGTGTGCATAATGGTGTCCATCTTCTGTAGTAACTGATCATTGTGTCTTTGGATGACAGCCATCCTTTCTTCCTCTAACTAGATGTTATAACGAGATTAACAATAATGCTTAGGTAGCCTGTGATATAACTTGGTGTTTTACACACACATACAGACATATTCTATACCTGTGCTTTCTTCCTGTTCTGTCTGATGTGTTGATAATCTTTTGGAGCTTTGTTGTCAACAGTAGATCTTGTAGATCTCAACTATACAAGTAAATTAAGAGTTTTAGGTGTAAATTTGACACTCATTCCCTGTAACTAACTCTTTGCTGAAGGTCGTGTAGCTTTTTGTCGTTCCATTTTCTCTCCAGCAGCCTGTTGCAGGCCGGCAAACTGGTGCTGTGGCTCCCCGCATACGCCATCTTTGTGTATTTATCCAATCCTTGGACGGTTGCCATGGTGAGTAAGAATTTCATTCCAGACCAATGAATATCAGATTTGCATTGCTAGCCTGCTGGCCAGCTATGAAAACTCCCAAACTTACAATGGCCCTGGCAGTGAATCTGCTGTTATTCTCAGCCCTTGTATTAGCTGTCCAACCTTTGACACAGTACAGTAAGGAAGCTCTGATTTGCTGCAAATGATAGATTTACCATAGGTTGTCCCAATGGTGCTTTGCAGTTGATTACAAGCACTGATGTCTCTACTTCAGAATTTAATGAAGTTTTGTCTGTTTCATTAAATGAAATTTGGAGTGCATCAATAAACGACGTGCCTGGAAATGGAGTTTTAACTTTTCGTGAGCCCTTCATTCTCATTGGACTAACAAGTTCTGGAGAATCGTCAACAGAAGGATACGTAAACAATTTTTCCCTTTCGTATGCTCCTTCTTTAAATAGCCCCTTTCAGAATTTATCAAATGTAAGTTATGAAAATTATTTTACAATCAATTGCAAAAAGACTTCAGGTTAGAGCTATCTCTTACATTCCAATAGTCTTTTGTAACTTCCAGTCCTAATGAAGTTAGTTTTTTCTTTCAAGAACCGATTCTGAGTCAAAGATTACAGCTATACATAATGACAGTCACTAATAATGTCACCTCTTATTTTTCTTGGAGGATTAATCTCATAGGCTGCCCATTAACTAATGGTAAGCATGTGCATCCCACTTTGCACCAGGCAATTCTATAGTCCATTGCTTGCAATCTGTGGTTACTTTTATATTGTAAGCAATGTGTTGTTTAGAATAGAACAGCTTTATAGGCAGCAGTGTTGCCTGAAAATGAAAGTAACCACAGATTGCCTCCAATAGCATTGGCTGGTGTACAGTGGCCTTTAGATAAATTTTGATCTAAAATAATAATAATTATTATAGCAACTGCTACACCTACAATGGGAACTCCAGAAGCAGAGAGATCATGTCAAGGAGCAGTTACAGCAGCAGTTGTAGTACCAATACTGATTCTGGTTTTAGTTATATCCATCCTTATTATACTGTTCTTACTCTATCGTTATCGTCAAAAGACTGGCATTAGTAAAGTTTTAAATGCTTTTCCACTTTTCAACGAGCCTGTTGATGGTGACAAAAAAGCTTCAACTCTAAAAGTAGTAGACAACAGAGCTATTTATAACATTAGTGATAATGAAGCGTACAATGCTATTGATACTGGGTAAGTTACCATTGATTATTAGCTAATCTAATATGTACCTCATGTCTAGTCGACAAGACTCATCAGGTAGTGCATCCCACCCATTGTCATCCATTCCTGAAAATCAACAAGGACCTATTTATACTGAAGTTAGGGATACTCCTGAAATGGAAGCTGGAAGAGGAGAGGAAGTTCTTTATGAACATCCCTCAGTTATGACTGACTAATAAATATAAGTTTGCAATAGTTGTAGGCTATTATTATTATTAGTAATGAGCATTAATTGTTAGCCTGTTGTGCATTACTATGTAAATTTGATTGTTTCCTTGTTTGTTGAATGATGGTCTTCCTCTGTTTAAAATTCATGATAATGACAGATAAACATACAGGCCTGGTCCCAAAACTAAACATACACGAGCTATAGTCTCTTGCCATAGCCAGCCCCTCACTGGCTATGGGGAGACTACATGAGCTATCACTCGTATGCATGACTAATGAAACACTGAAAATAGAAACAGGTCAACAACTAGACAGATCTACTGATATTTGATAGATCTATAATAGCTAGCTTGCCGCACAATATACATACATGTAGATTTAACTTGCCACCATGAAATTACTTCTGTTTCTCTTCTCAATCCAGATGTCATATTTCTTAGTAAACAGTAAGTGACTAGATAGATTTATATTTAAGAAAGTATCTCAATCAGAATAGCTAACATAACTATGCTTCTATGACTATACAAGTCATTTACAGTATTGCAGCATCCCTATGTTGTCATAATAAAACTAGACTAGACAAAAAAGCTAGTTTTAAATATTCTTAATTTTTATAGCTTGTACAACTGGGGAAGTAAGATTAGTTAATGGTACTACTCCTGATCAAGGACGTGTTGAGATATGTATCAATGGAGTGTGGGGCACAGTTTGTGATGACAATTGGAATTATAATAATGCAAGAGTTGTGTGTAGACAATTGGGATATAATACTGATGGTGAGTTAGACCTTTTGGATGAACTGTTATGCTTTCCCTTTAGATGCTACATATTTCAGAGGCCCTGATCATAATTATGGTAGTGGCAATGGCAGCATATTTTTAGATGGTGTGCGATGCTTTGGTAATGAATATAACCTGCTGGGATGCTTACATTATCCAATTGGAAGTCATCATTGTGATCATTCAGAGGATGTAGCAGTCTCATGCTTTTTAGGTAAATAGTTCAAATAATTATAATGAATATTTACAAGCAAATTTTAACAAAATTATTTTAATTTGCACTAAAGCTTGTTTCACTGGGGAAGTAAGATTGGCTAATGGTACTACTGCTAATCAAGGACGTGTTGAGATTTGTATCAATGGAGTATGGGGCACAGTTTGTGATGACGATTGGAATTATAATAATGCAAGAGTTGTATGTAGACAATTGGGATATAATACTGATGGTGAGTTAGACCTTTTGGATGAACTGTTATGCTTTCCCTTTAGGTGCTACATATTTCAGAGGCCCTGATCATAATTATGGTAGTGGCAATGGCAGCATATTTTTAGATGGTGTGCGATGCTTTGGTAATGAATATAACCTGCTGGGATGTTTACATAATCCAATTAGAACTCATAACTGTGATCATTCAAAAGATGTAGCAGTCTCATGCTCTTTAGGTAAATAGATCAAATATTATAAATATCTGCAAGTAAATTTTAACAAGATTATTTTAATTTGCACTAAAGCTTGTTTCACTGGGGAAGTAAGATTGGTTAATGGCACTACTCCTAACCAAGGACGTGTTGAGATATGTATCAATGGAGTGTGGGGCACAGTTTGTGATGACTTATGGACCAATAATAGTGCAAGAGTTGTGTGTAGACAATTGGGATATAATACTGATGGTGAGTTAGACCTTTTGGATAAATTGTTATGCTTTCCCTTTAGGTGCTACATATTTCAGAGGCCCTGATCATAATTATGGTAGTGGTACTGGTAGCATATTTTTAGATGAGGTGCAATGCTTTGGTAATGAATATAACCTGCTGGCATGCTTACATTATCCAATTGGAAGTCATAACTGTGATCATTCAGAAGATGTAGCAGTCTCATGCTCTTTAGGTAAATAGTTTAACATTGATTATACAGATGTAACTGTAAGCTCACACATAACATGCACATATAAGCTTATTTGATTTAATATACTTCTTATACTTCATTGTATGTGCTATGATCATTGCTTATACAGATACATGCGAGTCATTGCCATCTCCAACACCATCTACAGTAATATTGACAGTAACCAACTCATTTTGTGAGCCTCCTTCTTCCTCACCATTCAACCTGAGTAGCATCACTGTCACCACCATACCAATAACAGTAACTGCCACTGCTACTGTAGAAAGCACAGCAGCAATAATGTCAGCTATTATACTGCCAATAATACTACTGATGATTATTGTACTACTAATATCACTGACTCTCATCTTTTATTACTACAAAATAAGAAAGGCTGTAAATAGGTAAGATATAATTATAAATTAATGAGTAAATTCAAATATTGATTGACTCTTACACAATAATTATTAATGAACATGAAACTATGCATATGCACTGCAATACACTGCATAATAATAAGCTGTGTAGAATGTATATAAATACTATTTTATCACAGTACAAGTACGTCTTACTTTTTATTAGAAAACCAGTTTCTGGCAAAAGAACTTTGACTGCTAAATTAGATGATGATGTTGTATTCAATATCAGGTATAATGATACTAAGTAAGCTACAGTTGATCATTAATCATCAATTAATTTTTCTATTTCCTACAGTCAGCAAATATCATGCAGTCAATTCACATCACTCCCCTTGCCAGCTATTCCTGAAAATCAAGTATCTGATGGTACTAATGATCAAGACTACACAACAATGGACTCTTCTTGCAATCACATATATCAAGATGCCACTAAAATTTGAGTGAAGGAGGAGATTAAACTTTTTGTTCCTTTAGTTATACTCAACAAATTGACTAATATTAATAAACATGACAGCAGTAGTGTTTGTGTAGATAGTGTCACATGTTTATGTGTACATAAATCTAGCTCAATAAAACATTCAAATATTTTTTCATAAGTCATAAAGGAACACATATCCCAATATGTAAAACATACAGTCTTACTGTTAACAATTTAGCAGGTAGACCTTGTAAAGTTATATGCATGGTATATGGTTCAATCATAGATCTGATAATATTAATATCTATCATGCTTAACTGGGAAGTAAGATTGGTTGATGGTGTCACTCCTAAGGAAGATACCATATTTACCAATGCAATATGGTGCACAGTTTGTGATGATTATTAGGATATATATGATAATGCAGAAGCTGAGATCATGTCAAGGAGCAGTTACAGCAGCAGTTGTAGTACCAATACCGATTCTGATTCTAGTTGTATCCGTCCTTATTATACTATTTGTACTTTATTGCTATTGTCAAAAAACTGGCATTAGTAAAAATGTGAATGCTTTTCAAATTTTCAATTAGCCTGTTCATGGGGACAATAGAAGAGATTCAACTTTTGAAAAGTAGGAGAAAAAGCTTTTTATTTAAATAAAGCATACAACTCCCGTATTACTACTAAGTAAGTTACAATTGATTATATTGTTTATTCCATACACTGTAGTTTACAAGGAAGCACATCACACCCATTGCTATCCATTCCTGAAAATCAAGTACCTATATCTATACTGAAGTGATGATGCTCCTGACTTTGAAGCAAAGGAGGAGAGGTAGCTCTTTATGAAAGTTCTTCAGTTATGAATGACTAATTTTGTGAATATTGTGACTAAGCATTGGCTTCATAATTGCATTGAGACAAATCTTACTTACAATAGAATAGCAGTGAATTATTATTAGATATGTTTGTGCATGTCTTTGTTTGTCAATTGTTTTGTTTTATAAAATAAGTTATCTTCCACTCTTTCTAATCCCCAACACTAATAGAATAAGTTTGTGTAGCTACATGTTTGTGCACATATAGCTAATAAAACATTGAAATTGCTAGTTGATAAATAGATATCTATAATAAAACTGCTAGTTTGCCATACAATCTATCAGTGTTAGAACTTAATTGTCACTGTGAGAATGCATGTAAAGTTTCTTCTATTTCTCCTCTCAATTCAAATGTCATATTTTTTGGTAATTGGTAAGTATATCTGATATATTGGAGGAAATTATCAACCAATTATTTTATGCCACCTGTTCTTGTAATTTTACAAGTACTTTGTAGTAGATCTATTGCAGTATAGGAGCATAGTCTAGAATATGATTTATTATTTTAATATAAAATATTTTGACATTAGCTTGTACAACTGGGCAAGTAAGATTGGCTAATGGTGCTACTTCTAATCAAGGACGTGTTGAGATATGTATCAATGGAGTATGGGGCACAGTATGTGATGACTTTTGGGTAACTAATAATAATGCAAAAGTTGTATGTAGACAATTGGGATACAGTACTGATGGTGAGTTGGCTTAACTATTGTCCTTAGAAAAAATTGTTATTTTAATTCAATTGCTTATTCTTTCCCTTCAGGTGCTACAGCTTTTACAAATGCTTATTATGGCCAGGGCACTGGTCCTATAGTTTTAGATAATGTGCAATGCTCTGGTAATGAATGTAACCTACTGGCTTGCTCATCATATATATTTGGAACTCATAACTGTGATCATACAGAAGATGTAGGAGTGTCATGCTCTTCTTTACCAGGTAATTACAAATAATCAATGATGCACATGTACATACATACACAGCTCACACACATGAATCTACCTCTATATGTAGGCTACTGACTAAGATATTTCATTTTTTTAACAGCATCTTACCCATTTTGTTCTTCCTCAACTTGTGACTGCCCTTATCAGAGTAGTATCAATGTCACCACCTTAATAGCCACTGCTACTCCTAATGCTGTAGGAGGTACAGCAGCAGCAAAAGCATCAGCAATTGTGCTGGCTGTACTACTATTGATACTGATCATCATAATATCACTAATGTCACTGCCTCTCATTTATTACTACAGAACAAGAAAGGCTGTAAATAATAAGTAAGAAATAATTGATCAGACTCATGCAGATACATTACTTTCTACTGAATACGATGTACTTTTATCTAATATGTGCATACACAAATGTTGTTTAATAGTCGTATTACATTAAAAATCCATTTTTTTAGAGAACCAGTTTGTGATGACAGGAGAAGTTCAACTCTTAAAGAATTAGAATATGAAGATGTAGCAAATAGTGAAGTTGTATTTAACATGAGTTATGATGGGTAAGCTACAATTTAATTATTAATTACTACTCATTATATAGTCGACAAGACTCATTAGGCAGTGCATCCCTCCCATTGCCACCTATTCCTGAAGATCTATATGATGGGATTTATACTGAAATTAAAGATTGTTATTTATGAAGAGCAGTTTGCAAAACAATTGGCATTATTAAAACTGAAGAAAGAGAGACAACTCTTTTATTTATTAACATAGCAATAGTACTTGTATGTCTTAGATAGTACCACATGTTTGTGTACATAACTTAATACAAATTAGAAACAGGAACCAATGTATCTTGCATCAGCTTCTTTCATATCATATTCTACTCCCTCCCACTCCCAGGATTAGTAGCTTGTGCTTGTCGTTATGAAGTTTCTTCTGTTTATTTCCTTGATTCAGGTGTCATGCTTTATTGTAAATGGTAAGTGGATCAAGTGCTTAATTGTTTGTATTGACTTTGTTCATTAACCAGTATAATATTTTTGTATTAGCTTGTACAACTGGGGAAGTAAGATTAGTTAATGGTGCTACTCCTAATCAAGGACGTGTTGAGATATGTATCAGTGGAACATGGGGGACAGTTTGTGATGACTTATGGACCAATAGTAATGCAAGAGTTGTGTGTAGACAATTGGGATACAGTACTGATGGTGAGTTGCCTCTCTATATCTTTTTTCTCTTTCTGTGGTCATTTTTGACACTTTAATTCAATTGCTAGATCTACATGTAGTTCTAGCTATGAAATTTTTCAAATTATATTATGTATCTTCAGGTGCTATATATTTCTCTGGTCCCAATGGCTATGGTAGTGGTACTGGCAGTATATTTTTAGATGAAGTGGTCTGCTCTGGTAATGAATGTAACCTACTGGATTGCCCACGTAATCCAGTCGGAAATCATAACTGTGTTCATTCAGAAGATGTAGGAGTTTCATGTCCTTCTTTAGGTAGATATTTATATGAACTAGATCTACGCTCAAATTCATCTTTTTGCAGATACATGTACTCCATTAAATTCCATACCATCCCCATCAGCATCTTCAATAATAATGTCTTCAACTAATTCATTTTGTGAGCCTCCTTCTTCCTCACCTTGTAACTGTCCTTCATTCCCTTCACCTTTTGAATCATCATACCAGAGTAGTAGTGAGTGTACTAGTACATATAAAGGATGTCCTACTACCACTATTACTACAACTCCTCTTGTTTCAGTTGTACTTACAATCACAACTACACTTACCCTATCAGTAACTGCCACTACTACTGAAGTACGTATAATAACAAGTTCTCTTAATAACTGTACAGCTTCAGTAACATGTCAAGGAGCAGTTACAGCAGCAGTTGTAGTACCAATACTGATTCTGGTTCTAGTTGCATCCATCCTTATTATACTGTTTGTAATCTATCGTTATCGTCAAAAGACTGGTATTAGTAAAGTTTTAAATGCTTTCCCAGTTTTAAATGAGCCTGTTCATCTAGAAGAAGTAAACAACAGAGCTATTGATAGCATTAGTGATAATGAAGCATACAATGCTATTGATACTGGGTAAGCTACCATTGATCATTAATCCAAGTTCATATGTACCTCATGTCTAGTCAACAAGACTCATCAGGTAGTGCATCACTCCCATTGTCATCCATTCCTGAAAATCAACAAGGACCTATTTATACTGAAGTTACAGATACTCCTGAGATGGAAGCTGAGAAAGGAGAGGAAGTTCTTTATATATGAGCATCCCTCAGTTATGACTGACTGATAAATAATGTGTTGATAATTTTGCATACATAAGTGTGATCTAACTAATTATATTCCTAGTGTACGTATTAAAACATATTTCATAAATTAAACTGGAACAACATGCAAAATTGTCTTTTTTGCTTTTAATACATAATTTTATATTTATGGTCATTATTTTAATTATATTGACTATAACCAGTGAATGAATTGTGCTCACTGTGAGTCTCTAGGCTCACTTTCTTTGTTGACTATCACCAATGACATGTTACTGGATCAGCTGTTATATGAACAAATAAAAAATTTGCCTTCATTAATTCCGAATTGCAACGTGTGTCACTAGTGTCAAATGGGCATTGCTAGGCAGCTATGAAAACTCCTACATCACAATAGCCCTGGCACTGAATCTGCTGCTATTCTCAGCTTGAATGACTAATTTGGTATATTGTCATCATACTCATTTACTTTTCAGTTACATGTGAGGAATGACTGACAATTGTATTGGGACAAATCTCATGGTAGAATAGCAGTGGGTTATTATTGTGTCTTTGTTTGTCAATTGTTTTGTTTTATAAAATAAGTTATCACTCACTCTTTGTATTCCCCGGCACTGATAGAATAAGCATGCAAAGCAATAGTTTGTGCATCTACATGTTTGTGCACATAAGCTAATAAAACATTGAAATAAAATAGCTAGGTATAGAATACCGGTACATATACATGTAGTTTGCTACACAATCTACTTCGGTATTAGAGCTTGTTATCATGAAGTTTCTTCTATTTCTTTTCTCAATTCAGATGTCACATTTCTTAGTGAATGGTAAGTATATTGGGGAAAAGTTAAATGCCCATGTTTTTATGCAGCATGTCTAAATATGGACTAGTCTATACTTACATTTACAAGTACTTTACTCTACATAAATAGAATGCCATTACTAGGTTGTACAACTGGGGAAGTAAGATTGGCTAATGGTCTCACTTCTAATCAAGGACGTGTTGAGATATGCATCAATGGAACATGGGGGACAGTTTGTGATGACATTTGGTATGTTCATAATTCAGAAGTTGTGTGTAGACAGTTGGGATATAATACTGATGGTGAGTCAGCGCTATCTCCTTTTCTTTCTCTTAATTGCCATTTTGCAATTATTGACATTAGGTTGTAATGTTTTGTTCTTTCTTTTTCTTCAGGTGTAACATATATACATAATTATGGTGGTGGTACTGGCAGTATATTTTTAGATGATGTGGTCTGCTCTGGTCATGAATGTAACCTACTGGATTGCTTACACGATCCAATTAGAGTTCATAACTGTGGTCATCATGAAGATGTAGGAGTTTCATGCCCTTCTTTACAAAGTAAGCTTAGATAGTTAGCTATATTTATGTTTTACTAGATTGCTAATCACTCTTTTTACAGGTAGATCTACATGTACTCCATTTGATTCCTTACCATCTCCAACAGCATCTACAACAACATCTTTGGCAAACTCATTTGTTGAACATTACTCTTCTTTTTTTTGCAATTGTCCTTACCAGAGTAGCATTGCAGTCACTACCTTAACAATCACTACTACTGCTAATGCTGTAGGAAGCACAGTACCAAGTGTTATTGATAACTGCACTACTGTAGAAACCACAGCAATAAGTCTCATTGACACCTGTACAGCCTCAATCACAGTCACCCACCAAGCAGTCACCACCTTAACAGTAACTTCTACTGCTACTATTACAAGAAGCATAGCATCAGGTCTCATTGATACCTGCATAGCCTCATTTACTGTTCCCATTGTAACAGTAACTACTACTGTAGAGATACAAAGTGTTGTTGATAACTCTCAAGTTTCGATGATGTGTCTTTCAAAACTATCATACCAGAGTATTATCACCATCACAGTAACTTCTACTGTAGGGGCATCAAGTGTTGTTGATAGCTGTACAATGTCCCTTTCAGGCCTATCATACCAGAGCATTATCACTGTGACAGTAACTTCTGCTGCTACTGCTGCAGGAAGTACAGCAGCAATAACATCAGCTATTGTACTGCCACTATTACTACTGATAATAATAGTATCACTTTTATCACCACTGGCTTTCATATATTGCTACAAAAGAAGAAAGACTCTAAATAAGTAAGATAAATTGATCAATGAGTATAGTGACTTAGACATGCATACAGTGCACACCACAAAGCACTTAAGTTTAGTAGTCTTATTATGGTATTAATGTATTATTTTTTAGGAAACCAGTTTGTGAAAGAAAAATCTCAACTCTTAAGGAAATAGTGGACGAAGATGTAGATAGTGAAATTGTATTCAATATGAGTTATAATGAGTAAGTTACAATTTATCAATCTAGTTGCTTATTTGTGTATTTGTATTACAGTCAGGCAGACTCATTCCGCAGTGCATCACTCCAATTGCCACCCGTTCCTGAAGATCAATTATCTGATGGTTTTTATAGTGAAATCAAAGACTGTTATTTATAAAGATATTGCTGAATAATTGGCATATTAGACTTGAAAGAGTGAAAGCTCTTTACTTGACTATATATAAACATAATATTAGTGTTAGATAATTTTGTATACATAGCTCAATGCATATTAGAAACAGGAAGCTATAGATAAATTAACTATCATCATGCAGTTACATGTATTTATAGATAGTCACACACCTACTCTATGATCTACTCCCTCTCCAGGGCCAGTAGTCTAGTCTAGCTTGTGCTTGTCATTATGAAGTTTCTTTTATTTATCTTCTCAATTCAGGTGTCATGCTTTATTGTAAATGGTAAGTGGATCAAGTGCTTGTGACATTGATTTAATTTGCTCATTAACCAGTATAAAATTTTTACATTAGCTAATTTAGCTTGTACAACTGGGGAAATAAGGTTGGTTAATGGTGATACTCCTAATCAAGGACGTGTTGAGATATGCATTAACAAAGTATGGGGCACAGTTTGTGATGACAGTTGGAATTATAATAATGCAAGAGTTGTGTGTAGACAATTGGGATACAGTACTGATGGTGAGTTAGCTCTCTATTTCTTCTTTTCTCTTCTCTTTCTGTGGTAAATTTTGACAATGGGGGCACACTTTAATTCAATTGCTATATGTACATGTATTTCTAGCTATAAAATTTTTCAATTATTGTCTCTTCAGGTGCCACATATTCCTCTGGTCTCAATGGTTATGGCCAGGGTACTGGTGCTATATTTTTAGATGAGGTGCAATGCTCTGGTAATCAATGTAGCCTGCTAGATTGCCCACAAAATCTAATTGGGGATCATAACTGCGGTCATTCAGAAGATGTAGGAGTTTCATGCTCTTCTTTACCTGGTAATATAGTTGCATGTAGTGCAAAAAAGTTACAACTTTTTTGGAAAAGATTTTATTGCATTGATTATTTTTTTCAGATACATCTACATGTCCTTCTACTTCTACAATAATAGCATCCTCAACTAACTCATTTTGTGAGCCTCCTTCTTCCTCACCTTGTAACTGTCCTTCATTCCCTTCACCTTTTGAATCATCATACCAGAGTAGTAGTGAGATTATTAGTACATATAAAGAATGTCCTACTACTACTCCTCTTGCTTCAGTTGTATTTACTATCACAACTACACTTACCTTATCAGTAACTGCCACTACTACTGAAGCAGGCACAATAGCAAGTGCTGTTGATAACTGTACAGCTTCAGTAACATCAGCCATCATACTCCCAGTGCTACTACTGATCATAATAGCAATACTACTAATGTCACTGACTCTCGTGTATTACTACAAAATAAGAAAATCTGACAATAAGTAAGACACAAACACATACAGACAATAACTTAGATACATGCATTCCTATTATGGTAACAGTTGTTTATACAAGAACATTACTCATGCATTTTATAAGCTATGCTATTTACTCTGCACTTCTTTGATTTGGCTACTGTAAGATATAGTTTGTTATTTTAACCATCAAGCATTAACTAATAACTAAAGTGTCTTGTTATCATTACTCTGCCAATAGGAATGAAAGCAAGTTAGAGAGAAAAGGGACGCTCTTGGAAGTGTCCAATGCTTCAGTTTATGGAGAGTAAGCCTTCAATTCTATTGTAAACTATAATAAATATCTTCCATTGTATCTAGTCTTAAACCTCCTGATGGTAATGATGATGGTATGGTGTACAGTCCAATGTACAAGTAAATATAAACATCAATATTTTTTGTTATTGCTAAATCTATCAGTGTTTGGATAAAGTTAGAGTCTGAATCAATAAAAGCAAAAATGAAACCCACACCATCAATAACTTTAGCTTCCATGCATAAATAAACTCACCCACCTTATGCTAACATCCTAATGTATGCATAATGTATAATATTCTTTTATTCCCTTCAGTTCTGCTAGCATCGCTAATTCAGTAGAATCAGTACCATTGGATGCTATAGGATCAAACCGCTACCACACATCAAACAATAGAGTCACAGACATACCTCAGTATGAAATGACAACTGCTGCTTATGAGTATGTGGATAATGAACCAGCCTATGATAGACCAAGCAATGATAATAAAAACAGATCAGTTAGTAATCCTTATGAGACCATACCAGGAGAAGAAGATGAAGTAACTTATGAGTCACCAGATGCTGGAGCATTAAGAACATAAGTACACATAAATACACATTCACTCATTTTTTATATTAAAATTATGTTTTATGTTTACATATTCATCATGTGTTTATGGATTGAAGTTCAACTT
>NW_003546299.1:148532-154107 GCF_000090795.2 Amphimedon queenslandica | reverse complement strand
TTTAGGATCAATTCCTACATAATAACAATTATAACAATATTCATGCATAAAAGGATCAACAAACACACATCACTCAATACTTTGATTACAGTGATAGTTGTTGGTTACCAAATATAAAAAATCACCCAAAATTTTTATTACATTTTCTAATGCATATTGATGTCCTTATGCTATGTAAAAATTTGAGCCGTTTCTGACAAATGTTTGTTGAGTTATGGCCATTTTAAGAAAACGCCAAAATTTTGAAAAATACCCAAGGCTATAGCCCATGGTTTTTTCCAAAAAATGGCTCCAAAATCACCCCCAATTTTTAATACACTTTTTTGATACATATTAATGTCCTTATGGTATGTAGAAAGTTTGAGCTAATTCTGACTTCAATTTTTGCAGTTATGGCCATTTTAAAAATGAGCCAATTTTTGCTATTATGATAGCCCATGGTTTTTTCCAAAAAATGGCTCTAAAATCACCCCAAATTTTTATTACATTTTCTGATACATATTGACGCCCTTATGCTCTGTAGAAAGTTTGAGCTGATTCCGACTTCAATTTTTTGAGTTATGGCCATTTTTAAAATGAGCCAATTTTTGAAAAATACCCAAGGCTATAGCCCATGGTTTTTCCTGAAAAATGGCTCCAAAATCACCCCAAATTTTTATTACATTTTCTGATACATATTGATGTCCTTATGCTATGTAGAAAATTTGAGCCATTTCCAAAAAATTTTTGTTGAGTTATGGCCATTTTAAGAAAAACGCCAAAATTTTGAAAAATGCCCAAGGCTATAGCCCATGGTTTTTTCTAAAAAATGGCTCTGAAATCACGACAAATTTTTATTACATTTTCTGATACATATTGATGTCTTTATGCTATGTAGAAAGGTTGAGGTGTTTTTGACAAATATTTTTAAGTTATGAGCATTTTTTTAAACAGGCCAATTTATGAAAAAAGCAAGAACTATATAGTCTATAATTTTTTCCAAAAACTCCAAAGTTATCCTACATTTTTGAAATGCATAAATTGAATGTTTTGAAAAAAATTAAATAAAATTTAATGTCACAAATTTTAAATACCTTGATACTCTTCTGCTTGAGTGCTATAATGTAATACATAAATAAGAAATACAATCAATAATAATTCTTACTTTCGGTAATGTTGATAAGTATTGCTATCCAATGTATTCCACTTATTTGTCTAAGAAGGCAGTATTAAAATAATAACTTACGTATCATAAAACGTTCATTATTTTTAAATCACATATTACCTGTCCAAAGGTGCCAATAAGTTCACCTTTAAAAGTCCATAGTTTAACATTACAATCATAAGATGAAGAGAGAACAAAAGAAGTTGATGACTGATGATATTCAATATTAGTTATTTCTCCAACATGTGCTGTCCATCTGGCCAATGTCAGTGGCAACACGTTTGCTGACTATTAAAAATATAATAAATAATAACAAATACAGTGTTGACTTGCTTCTCCAATGCAGTAATGAGAAATGTCAAAGACACTAATAAACCCCATAGTGTCTCCAGCTAGCAAATAATTATTATTAGGATCAGATAGCCTTGAAATCACATTCATTGTGCAAAGTAGTAAGTTTTACATTGTTAATAGAGATACTGTACTTTACTCATTTTTCATTCCTCATATAGATCCTAATAGTAAATCAAAGACTGTTATTTATGAAGATAGCAAAATGACTGGCATATTAAAACTCTAGAAAGAGAGAAACCTCTTTCATTTATTAACATAACAATAGTTCTTGTATGTCTTAGATGGTGCCACATGTTTGTGTACATAGCTCAATACAAATTAAATAAAGCTGATGTATCATGCATCAGCTTATCTATTTATAAGATACCTACATAATTTACTCCCTCCTCGGGGTTAGCTATAGCTTGTGCTTGTGTCAGTCATTATGAAGTTTCTTCTATTCCTTTTCTCCATTCAGGCCTTATGCTTTATTGCAAATGGTAAGTGAAAGCATTTCTCAACAAGAGAAACTTATATTTTAGCCAAGTTTGAGCCATGTTTTATGTGTCCTGGCATTTGCTTATGAACATATCTTATGGTATTGAGGATCTTTGTGTACTATCATAATTGAATAGAAAAATGAACTATTTTAATAATATTTTTACATTAGCTACATGTACAACTGGGGAAATAAGATTAGTTAATGGTACTACTCCTGATCAAGGACGTGTTGAGATATGTATCAATGGAGTGTGGGGCACAGTTTGTGATGACTTTTGGGGTCATGTTGAAGCAGAAATTGTATGCAGACAATTGGGATACAATACTGTAGGTGAATCACACCTTCAATTTTGTCCATTCATTTTCAGTTCATTTAACAATTAACTGTCTTTACTTTCTTTTCAGGTGCTACATATTTTGCTGGCCCTCTTCATAGTTATGGTGAGGGTACTGGTCCTATACTTTTAGATGATGTGCAATGCTCTGGTAATGAATGTAGCCTGCTGAATTGCTCACATACTGCTATCATTTATGGCTGTTCTCATTCAGAAGATGTAGGTGTTTCATGCCCTCCTTTAGGTAAATATAATTGCACATATCAAATTAAAAATTACAAAAGCTACTCATTTTTTTACAGATACATGCACTCCATTTAATTCCATACCATCTCCAACAGCATCTACAATAATGTCTTCAAAAACTTGGTTTGTGAACCTCCTTTCTCACCTTGTCCTTCATTTCCTTCTCCTTCTAAATTATCATACCATAGTACTAGAGAATGTCCTACTCCTACTACTCCTCTTGCTTCAATTGTATTTACTGTCACAACTACACTTACCTTATCAGTAACTGCCACTACTACTGAAGCAGGCACAATAGCAAGTGCTGTTGATAACTGTACAGCTTCAGTAACATCAGCAATCATACTCCCAGTGCTACTACTGATCATAATAGCAATACTAGTACTAATATCACTGACTCTCATTTATTACTACAAAATAAGAAAATCTGACAATAAGTAAGACACAACACCTACAGACCATAACTTAGATACATGCATTTCTATTATGGTAACAGTGGTTTATACAAGAACAAGATACCAATTTAAACACAACTCATGTATCTATCCTTTAAGCTATGCTATAATTACTCTGTACTTTTTTGATTTGGCTACTGTAAAATATGGTTTGTTAGTTTAACCAGCAAGCATTAAATAATAACTAAACTTGCTAGATTTATCAGTTTTTGGGTAAAATTAGAATCTGGAACAATAAAAGCAAAAATGAAACTCACACTATCATTAACTTTAGCCTCCACACATAAATAAACTGACTCACCTTATGCTAACATCCTAATGTATGCATAATGCATAAATTTACTTTTATTTCCTCTAGTTCTGCTAGCATTGCCAATTCAGTAGAGCCAGTACCTTTGGATGCTGTAGGATCAAACCGCTACCACACATCAAACAATAGAGCCACAGACATACCTCAGTATGAAATGACAACTGCTGCTTATGAGTACGTGGATAATGAGCCAGCCTATGATAGACCAAGCAATGATAATAAAAACAGATCAGTTAGTGATCCTTATGAGACCATACCAGGAGAAGAAGATAAGTAACTTATGAGTCACCAGATGCTGGAGCATTAAGAACATAAGTACACATAAATACACATTCACTCATTTTCTTTTATATTAAAATTATGTTTTTATGTTTACATATTCATCATGTGTTTATGGATTGAAGTTCAACTTATCAAGAGTAGATAATGTAGATTATCTACTCTTGAACTTATTTATACCTTAATTTTTATAATATTGTGTTATTTTGATTTAAATAATCTTAAGTGAATTAGTGAATGTATGCTTAGGCTAATTGTGTTTATTTTGAGTCATGAAGGAACTCTGCTACACTTCCAGGCACTACTGGATCAGCTATATCCTATAGTACAGAAACAACATAATTATTATGACTTCTTCTTCAATACTACATAGCCTTAATCACCTCTCTCTCTCTTTATGGTAACTTACTACAAGTTGTAGTGCTTGAAAAGGAGAGCAGAGAAGGCCAAACTTTTCTGTTGAATGAATGTCAATGTCAGCATAACATTGTCTCCTGTCCTGTTTATCTGTCATCCTCTGATTAGCTTTATTATTGTACCGATCAGCTAGCTACATGAAGGATAAGGAGAAGTGACATTATGATATAAATGAGATTTTATTAATTTATTGAAACGCAATGTGGCTTTCTCTTACTTTGTTATCAAACTGACTAAGTTTAGTGATACTTGCTGTGCTACTAGTAAGAGAAGATGAACCAGTTGATGGACGTTCTCTTCTTTTGTGCTATTCACTGGTTCCTCTCCTTCTTCTTTCTCTCCCTCTTCTTGAAGAGGAGCAGTTGTAGTTTTAGGATCAATTCCTACATAATAACAATTATAACAATATTCATGCATAAAAGGATCAACAAACACACATCACTCAATACTTTGATTACAGTGATAGTTGTTGGTTACCAAATATAAAAAATCACCCAAAATTTTTATTACATTTTCTAATGCATATTGATGTCCTTATGCTATGTAAAAATTTGAGCCGTTTCTGACAAATGTTTGTTGAGTTATGGCCATTTTAAGAAAACGCCAAAATTTTGAAAAATACCCAAGGCTATAGCCCATGGTTTTTTCCAAAAAATGGCTCTAAAATCACCCCAAATTTTTATTACATTTTCTGATACATATTGACGCCCTTATGCTCTATAAAAAGTTTGAGCTGATTCCGACTTCAATTTTTTGAGTTATGGCCATTTTTAAAATGAGCCAATTTTTGAAAAATACCCAAGGCTATTATAGCCCATGGTTTTTTCCAAAAAATGGCTCCAAAGTCACCCCAAATTTTTATTACATTTTCTGATACATATTGATGTCCTTATGCTATGTAGAAAGTTTGAGCTGATTCTGACTTCAATTTTTTGAGTTATGAGCATTTTTTTAAAACGGCCAAATTTTGAAAAATACTCAAGGCTATAGCCCATGGTTTTTTCCAAAAAATGGCTCCAAAATCACCCCCAATTTTTAATACATTTTTTGATACATATTAATGTCCTTATGGTATGTAGAAAGTTTGAGCTAATTCTGACTTCAATTTTTGCAGTTATGGCCATTTTAAAAATGAGCCAATTTTTGCTATTATGATAGCCCATGGTTTTTTCCAAAAAATGGCTCTAAAATCACCCCAAATTTTTATTACATTTTCTGATACATATTGACGCCCTTATGCTCTGTAGAAAGTTTGAGCTGATTCCGACTTCAATTTTTTGAGTTATGGCCATTTTTAAAATGAGCCAATTTTTGAAAAATACCCAAGGCTATAGCCCATGGTTTTTCCTGAAAAATGGCTCCAAAATCACCCCAAATTTTTATTACATTTTCTGATACATATTGATGTCCTTATGCTATGTAGAACATTTGAGCCATTTCCAAAAAATTTTTGTTGAGTTATGGCCATTTTAAGAAAAACGCCAAAATTTTGAAAAATGCCCAAGGCTATAGCCCATGGTTTTTTCTAAAAAATGGCTCTGAAATCACGACAAAT